>NW_020837968.1:4449400-4744810 GCF_003676395.1 Aethalodelphis obliquidens
CCATTTGTCCTAGGGATCTATCTGCCCGTTTTTTTTTTTTTTTTTTTCTCTTAATAATTTTTTTATTTTAATAACTTTATTATATTTTATCTTCCTTTATTTTATTTTACTATATCTTTTCTTTTTTTCCTTCCTTCCTCCTTCCTTCCTTCCTTCCTCCCTCCCCCCCTCCCTCCTTTCTTTCTTTCTTTCTACTTCTACTAATTCTTTCTTTCTACTTTTTCTCCCTTTTATCCTGAGCCGTGTGGATGAAAGGCTCCTGGTGCTGCAGCCAGGAGTCAGTGCTGTGCCTCTGAGGTGGGAGAGCCAACTTCAGGACATTGGTCCACAATAGACCTCCCAGCTCCACATAATACCAAATGGCAAAAATCTCCTAGAGATCTCCATCTCAACACCAGCACCCAGCTTCACTCAATGACCAGCAAGCTACAGTGCTGGACATCCTATGCCAAAAAACTAGCAACACAGGAACACAACCCCACCCATTAGCAGAGAGGCTGCCTAAAATTATAATAAGTCCACAGACACCCCAAAACACACCACCAGACGTGGAACTGCACACCAGAAAGACAAGATCCAGCCTCATCCACCAGAACACAGGCACTAGTCCCCTCCACCAGGAAGCCTACACAACCCACTGAACAAACCTTAGCCACTGGGGACAGACACCAAAAACAACGGGAACTACGAACCTGCAGCCTGCAATAAGGAGACCCTAAACACAGTAAGATAAGCAAAATGAGAAGACAGAAAAACACACAGCAGATGAAGGAGCAAGATAAAAATCCACCAGACCTAACAAATGAAGAGGAAATAGGCAGTCTACCTGAAAAAGAATTCAGAATAATGATAGCAAACATGATCCAAACTCTTGGCAATAGAATAGACAAAATGCAAGAAACATTTAACAAGGACCTAGAAGAACTAAAGATGAAACAAACAACAATGAACAACACAATAAATGAAATGAAAAATACTCTAGATGGGATCAATAGAAGAATAACTGAGGCAGAAGAACGGATAAGTGACCTGGAAGATAGTGGAAATAACTACTGCAGAGCAGAATAAAGAAAAAAGAATGAAAAGAACTGAGGACAGTCTCAGAGACCTCTGGGACAACATTAAACGCACCAACATTCGAATTATAGGGGTTCCAGAAGAAGAAGAGAAAAAGAAAGGGACTGAGAAAATATTTGAAGATATTATAGTGGAAAACTTCCCTAATATGGGAAAGGAAATAGTTAATCAAGTCCAGGAAACACAGAGAGTCCCATACAGGATAAATCCAAGGAGAAACACGCCAAGACACACATTAATCAAACTGTCAAAAATTAAATACAAAGAAAACATATTAAAAGCAGCAAGGGAAAAACAACAAATAACACACAAGGGAATCCCCATAAGGTTAACAGCTGATCTTTCAGCAGAAACTCTGCAAGCCAGAAGGGAGTGGCAAGACATATTTAAAGTGATGAAGGAGAAAAACCTGCAACCAGGAGTACTCTACCCAGCAAGGATCTCATTCAGATTTGATGGAGAAATTAAAACCTTTACAGACAAGCAAAAGCTGAGAGAGTTCAGCACCACCAAACCAGCCTTACAACAAATGCTAAAGGAACTTCTCTAGGCAAGAAACACAAGAGAAGGAAAAGACCTACAATAACGAACCCAAAACAATTAAGAAAATGGGAATAGGAACATACATATCGATAATTACCTTAAATGTAAATGGACTAAATGCTCCCACCAAAAGACACAGATTGGCTGAATGGATACAAAAACAAGACCCATATATTTGCTGTCTTCAAGAGACCCACTTCATACCTAGAGACACATACAGACTGAAAGTAAGGGGATGGAAAAAGATATTTCATGCAAATGGATACCAAAAGAAAGCTGGAGTAGCAATTCTCATTATCAGACAAAATAGACTTTAAAATAAAGACTATTAGAAGAGACAAAGAAGGACACTACATAATGATCAAGGGATTGAACCAAGAAGAAGATATAACAATTGTAAATATTTATGCACCCAACATAGGAGCACCTCAATACATAAAGCAAATACTAACAGCCATAAAAGGGGAAATCGACAGTAACACATTCATACTAGGGGACTTTAACACCCCACTTTCACCAATGGACATATCATCCAAAATGAAAATAAATAAGGAAACACAGCTTTAAATGATACATTAAACAAGATGGATTTAATTGATATTTATAGGACATTCCATCCAAAAACAACAGAATACACATTCTTCTCAAGTGCTCATGGAACATTCTCCAGGATAAATCGTATCTTGGGTCACAAATCAAGCCTTGGTAAATTTAAGAAAATTGAAATTGTATCAAGTATCTTTTCCGACCACAACGCTATGAGACTAGATATCAATTACAGGAAAAGTTCTGTAAAAAATACAAACACATGGAGGCTAAACAATACACTACTTAATAATGAACTGATCACTGAAGAAATCAAAGAGGAAATAAAAAAATACCTAGAAACAAATCAGAATGGAGACATGACGACCCAAAACCTATGGGATGCAGCAAAAGCAGTTCTAAGAAGGAAGTTTATAGCAATACAATCCTACCTTAAGAAACAGGAAACATCTCAAATAAACAACCTAACCTTGTACCTAAAGCAATTAGAGAAAGAAGAACAAAAAAAAACCCAAAGTTAGCAGAAGGAAAGAAATCATAAAAATCTGATCAGAAATAAATGAAAAAGAAATGAAGGAAACGATAGCAAAGATCAATAAAACTAAAAGCTGGTTCTTTGAGAAGATAAACAAAATTGATAAACCATTAGCCAGACTCATCAAGAAAAAAGGGAGAAGACTCCAATCAATAGAAATGAAAAAGGAGAAGTAACAACTGACACTGCAGAAATGCAAAAGATCATGAGAGATTACTACAAGCAACTCTATGCCAATAAAATGGACAACCTGGAAGAAATGGACAAATTCTTAGAAATGCACAACCTGCCAAGACTGAATCAGGAAGAAACAGAAAATATGAACAGACCAATCACAAGCACTGAAATTGAAACTGTGATTAAAAATCTTCCAACAAACAAAAGCACAGGACCAGATGGCTTCACAGGCGAATTCTATCAAACATTTAGAGAAGAGCTAACACCTATCCTTCTCAAACTCTTCCAAAATTTAGCAGAGGGAGGAACACTCCCAAACTCATTCTACGAGGCCACCACCACCCTGATACCAAAACCAGACAAGGATGTCACAAAGAAAGAAAACTACAGGCCAATATCACTGATGAACATAGATGCAAAAATCCTCAACAAAATACTAGCAAACAGAATCCAACAGCACATTAAATGGATCATACACCATGATCAAGTGGGGTTTATTCCAGGAATGCAAGGCTTCTTCAATATACGCAAATCAATCAACGTGATACACCATATTAACAAATTGAAGGAGAAAAACCATATGATCATCTCAATAGATGCAGAGAAAGCTTTTGACAAAATTCAACACCCATTTATGATAAACACCCTCCAGAAAGTAGGCATAGAGGGAACTTTCCTCAACATGATAAAGGCCATATATGACAAACCCACAGCCAACATCGTCCTGAATGGTGAAAAACTGAAAGCATTTCCACTAAGATCAGAAACAAGACAAGGTTGCCCACTCTCACCACTCTTATTCAACATAGTTTTGGAAGTTTTAGCCACAGCAATCAGAGAAGAAAAGGAAATAAAAGGAATCCAAATCAGAAAAGAAGAAGTAAAGCTGTCACTGTTTGCAGATGACATGATACTATACATAGAGAATCCTAAAGATGCTACCAGAAAACTACTAGAGCTAATCAGTGATTTTGGTAAAGTAGCAGGATACAAAATTAATGCACAGAAATCTCTGGCATTCCTATACACTAATGATGAAAAATCTGAAAGTGAAATCAAGAAAACACTCCCATTTACCATTGCAACAAAAAGAATAAAATACCTAGGAATAAACCTACCTAAGGAGACAAAAGACCTGTATGCATAAAATTATAAGACACTGATGAAAGAAATTAAAGATGACACAAATAGATGGAGAGATATACCATGTTCTTGGATTGAAAGAATCAACATTGTGAAAATTACTCTACTACCCAAAGCAATCTACAGATTCAATGCAATCCGTATCAAACTACCACTGGCATTTTTCACAGAACTAGAACAAAAAATTTCACAATTTGTATGGAAACACAAAAGACCCCGAATAGCTAAAGCAATCTTGAGAACGAAAAACGGAGCTGGAGGAATCAGGCTCCCTGACTTCAGACTATACTACAAAGCTACAGTAATCAGACAGTATGGTACTGGCACAAAAACAGAAAGATAGATCAATGGAACAGGATACAAAGCCCAGAGATAAATCCATGCACATATGGTCACCTTATCTTTGATAAGGGAGGCAGGAATGTACAGTGGAGAAAGGACAGCCTCTTCAGTAAGTGGTGCTGGGAAAACTGGACAGGTACATGTAAAAGTATGAGATTAGATCACTCCCTAACACTATACACAAAAATAAGCTCAAAATGGATTAAAGACCTAAATGTAAGGCCAGAAACTATCAAACGCTTAGAGGAAAACATAGGCAGGACCTATGACCTAAATCACAGCAAGATGCTTTTTGACCCACATCCTAGAGAAATGGAAATAAAAAGAAAAATAAACAAATGGGGCCTAATGAAACTTCAAAGCTTTTGCACAGCAAAGGAAACCATAAACAAGACCAAAAGACAACCCTCAGAATGGGAGAAAATATTTGCCAATGAAGCAACTGACAAAGGACTAATCTTCAAAATTTATAAGCAGCTCATGCAGCTCAATAACAAAAAACAAACAACCCAATCCAAAAATGGGCAGAAGACTTAAATAGACATTTCTCCAAAGAAGATATACAGACTGCCAACAAACAAATGAAAGAATGCTCAACATCATTAATCATTAGAGAAATGCAAATCAAAACTACAATGAGATATCATCTCACACCAGTCAGAATGGCCATCATCAAAAAATCTAGAAACAATAAATGCTGGAGAGAGTGTGAAGAAAAGGGAACCCTCTTGCACTGTTGGTGGGAATGTAAATGATACAGCCACTGTGGAGAACAGTATGGAGATTCCTTAAAAAACTACAAATAGAACTACCATATGACCCAGCAATCCCACTACTGGGCATATACCCTGAGAAAACCATAATTCAAAAAGAGTCATGTACCAAAATGTTCATTGCAGCTCTATTTACAATAGCCCAGAGATGGAAACAACCTAAGTGTCCATCATCGGATGAATGGATAAAGAAGATGTGGCACATATATACAATGGAATATTACTCAGCCATAAAAAGAAACGAAATTGAGCTATTTGTAATGTGGTGGATGGACCTAGAGTCTGTCATACAGAGTGGGGTAAGTCAGAAAGAGAAAGACAAATCCCGTATGCTAACACATATATATGGAATTTAAGGGAAAAAATGTCATGAATAACCTAGGGGTAAGACAGGAATAAAGACACAGACGTACTAGAGAATGGACTTGAGGATATGGGGAGGGGGAAGGGTAAGCTGTGACAAAGCGAGAGAGAGGCATGGACATATATACACTACCAAACGTAAAACACATAGCTAGTGGGAAGCAGCCGCATAGCACAGGGAGATCAGCTCGGTGCTTTGTGACCACCTAGAGGGGTGGGATAGGGAGGGTGGGAGGGAGGGAAACGCAAGAGGGAAGAGATATGGGAACATATGTGTAACTGATTCACTTTGTTATAAAGCAGAAACTAACACACCATTGTAAAGCAATTATACTCCAATAAAGATGTAAAAAAAAAAAGAAAAAGAAAAGTGAAGACGTGACAGCTCGCACCTCCTCTTCTCCAGGCCTGCTTGATAGTTGATGGAGGGAGTGGTGGGTTTTCACTCTGCTATGATTTGCCTACAATTCACAGACATGAGAACAGCCAAGTCCTAAGGAGTTTGGAAGTAAGAAAACTAGGCAAAACTCAAACTCATTCTAAAATTTTTCTTAGATTTCTGTCTTTCTGTGCAGAGAAGATATCCTACTAATTCCATCCTTAAGGATACGGGAGCATCTCTTCTTGACATTAGGATTTTCCCAAACCCAGGAGTTATATGTTTACTTACTTTCCACTTCCCATATGTTGCTTAAATTTGCAGAATCAAATGATAGATAATTATTAGCTAAACTTCACTCTCATTATAAGAAATCTAAATAAGTATTACAAAGCTTCAAGTCAACCCATAATGTTTATTTAGCATTTATTTGACTAACTGCTGTACTGTACTTACTTCACACGTTACAAATTCTCTATCACAGAACACAGGTCTTTGTTTAAAGTTCTTGGTGCATTTTCCTCAACCCAGGTCACTGGGGAGAAACATTCTGTGGATCCTCAAGATAAACAATCTTATTTGGGAAAGGGATTCTTAGCTGTAGTCATTCTCTAAAGCCTGGAGATGTGATTTCCCTTCTCCCTCTCTTTTTTTCCTTTATAAATTCCTCTCTTTACCCTGGAATTCAAGAATTTGAGTACCTTCTCCAGCCTGTCTGACCAGCATCCCAAAGTCAACATCCCAGTTACGCCCGATTCCCTACGGCTTAACTGCTGCCGCCCCCCAACGGGACCCTCACACAATCTGTCCTGTTACAGGAAGCAGGAGCTCCGTGCTTTCCAGCTACGCAGGCAGAACCAAACAAGTAAGCGAACTTGTTGCCTCTATAACTATCACACACTATACCTAACCATCTACTTTCAAAATATTCCCAGAATTTGACCGCTTGTCGCTCCTCCACTGATACCACACTGCTCGAAGCCCTTGTCATTTCTTATCTCAATTCCCGCAATATCCAGTGATCTGGTCTCCCCGCCTCTGCTTCTACTGCGTACACAGTCTATTCTCCAAGAGCAGAGAGACACTCTTAACACGTAATTCACCTGGTGTCCCTCCTCTGCCCCAAAATGCTCCAGGTCTCCCGTGTGTGTCAAAGGCCTCACACCTGCCTCCAGCGCCCTCTCAGCCCTGCCTGCTGCTGCGGGCCCCCTCATCTCTGACCGTGCTCGATGCCTCGTCTCCCCTTGAAAGAGCACGCAGGACACTACTGCGGGGTTTTCTTGTTCCCTGTCTGGAGTGTTTCTCCCCAGATATTAACAAGGCCAACTCCCTTGTTTCCTTCAGGTTGCTGCTCCCATGTTACCTTGCCTGAGACGTCTCTGACCACTTGCATAAAATAGCAAATCCTGCCTCTACAGGATTATCCCAACACAGCCTAGTCACTCTACTTTGCTTCATTTTTTTTTTTTCCTGTATCACTTATTCCCGTCCATCTCATCCCATTCACTGAGGGATGGCCCAATGCTTTGCTCACCCTATATTCCCTGTGACTAAAACCATGCTTGTCACTGGCACGAAGTAGATAATAAAAATTTGACCAAAACGTCTGCCAAGTGTCTTTTACCCCCCGATGTTGCCTGGAACCTACATAGTAAGAGCCCTTTCAAACTAGTGAAATTTTTCCCTAGTATTTAGTGAGTGTGCCTTCCTGAGTCTGTTTCCATTTTTTCCCCTATGGTTCTTCACATTAAATATCCTAAACTTGTCTTCGAGGTGCTTTCATTTTTGCTACCATCTCCATATCTTTGGGTTTTGCTTTTCTAAAGATAAATAACGACTATGACAAATATTCCAGGCCACTAATCAGGTCCTCGAGAGGGGCCATTTCCCTCTTTCCTACCACCCTTCAGTGCGTCAGGTTTTTAATTTCTGGAAAGTTTATCTTACACCAATTTCCTCACGTGCTTTTTCAAAATTAAAGTTGTCCTTGATCTCTACAGCAATTCTTTTTTACCACTACCCATTTCTGAGGGTTCTTTCTCTCTAGATACCGGCTACTTAAGTTTTATGTAGACTATTTTCGTTTGTCAACTCATTCACCCTTCGGCACAAGTCAAACTGGGATACTCTGAGTGCCGTAAACCTGTGAGCAATAGAAGCCAGTGACCTGGGCTTCCGCGGGCTGATGGGGGGTTAGCCAGCAAACTGTCAGCCCCCAGCAGAGGCAGGAGGTCAGTCTCCTCCAACTCATTTCCTCCGTCTACAAAGAACCTCCTCCTCCCAGCCTCGCAGGAAGACACGGAAGTGAGTCCGACACGCAGCAGCCCAGCAGGGACTTGGGAGTGGAGTCTGCCTGGTGCCACCCGTGTGGACTACGCCACTTTACAAGTCCAGGGAACTCTGAGAGCGAGGCTCTCACATCTTCAAGCCATACCCCTAGAACCGCATTCATGTTGAAGATGAAAGGTGCAACCAAGTTTAAACGTGGGTGGCAAGGGGTAAGTACAAGGTGACAGGATGAAGATGCAAGCTAGGGAGTAAACAAAACTCACGACACTGGGGGAGGTTGTAGGAGAACACGTATGAACGGGCAGTTTCCCTGATGGGGGGCAGGACGTTTAAACCATCGTTGACAGGAGGGAAGAAAAAAAATAATGCTTATTATTGTGCACACTTGTTTGTGAGATACAGTCCCGGAAGTTCATGGGTTCTGCTTCCTCTATCAAGAAGAGGTAGGGTCACTTCTGGGTAGAGACAATCAAGTAAAGCAGGATCACAGCTGGATCATACTTAACTAAAGATTTGGTGGGAGAGTGAGGAAGGAGGAAAATCTTTCAATAATATCAAGAGAAGGCATAAAACCTCATGCTAACAAAGAAACCGAGGAAAGAAACAGATTCAGGCAAGATTTAGATTAGGCTCAAATGAGCATCGAACCCACTTCATTGTAGGAAAAGAAAGCTGACATCATTCGAAGAACCCTCATCCAAAATCCATAACAAAGCAAACTGAGGAAATAAAGAGGCTCCCATAGAATAAAAACAATGAAAACCCCTCAGGAATGAAAAACCCCTTCCAACCACGAGTATCCCCAGGGGTTCCTTCTCCCTGCACCCTGCATACAGTCTGGGAACTGATCCCTGTGCTCTCCCTTAGTAGGGAGCTGCGAGTACCACCGCAGGGGGTGGGGGTGGGGGTGACCTCGGAAGAGGGCAGAGCTCAGGTCTTCCAACAAAGATTTTACCATCCTCAGGATTGCTGGGCTCCAGAAACTAGGAGAACTAGCCTCACAGGGGAGCAAAGAGGGACAAGTCTCAGAGTAGGCAGGAAGCCCACAGGCAGAATTTGCACTTAGGAACATCAAAGCTCTCATAATCTGTGCTAATGGGACAAATACATAACATTTTTAAAGCAACTTGGAGGGGGTGTTGAAATGATCTATACCTTTTTATTTCAAATCTCAAAAAAATACCTAAATGTACATTCACTGATCTCTTGATATAATGCCAAGGTTTTTGTTTGCAGCGTGGATTCTTTAAAGCTCGTGCACGATCTTCTTGTCGCCATCAACGTGAGTCCCTAGCCTGTGGCTGTCCTCCCTGTCACCCCAGTTCTTGTTGTCATTCTAGATTAGTTCAACACTCACATTAATAACCATTGCCTCACAATCCTTGACTCTTTATCTCAAAGATCTCCTCCTATCTCGGCTTCTTCCAAGGTCTTGACTTTTTCTCATCAATATTCTATCACCTCTGAAATCTTGATTTCACACCTCCCATCCTCTGGCCTTCTCATCTTTCAGGCTCACTTTTAGCTTCATTTCACTAAAGGTTTCAGTTCACGGTCGGTGCCACTTCCCCCAATCCACCACCTCCTTTCCATCATTTATTCCTTAAAGGGCTTACTTAGATCCCGTGTTCTGGTCCAATAATCATCACCTTGCGAGCATCTTTAACTCCCTGGCCTGCTTCTACTTCCATCAAAAGTTAAAAATCTAACTATTTGCTTTCTCTACACCTGCAGGTAAATGCTGCTGGAGGGGTGGGGGGAAATATATATATCTCTCACCTTACAGGTCTTTGCCTAGTTTCACTTAAATTTATGACTGAAACCCCAAAAGGATACATCCTGCCCAATTCCTACTATATTTGGAGTTCCCAAATAATTTCTTTTTTTCTCCTCAAATTCCTACATCAACTTGCTTTAAACTACATTAATGCTCCTCAATTTATTTTATTTCATCATCAGTAACTCTTATTCTTCCTTTTTGTACTCAGTGGTGCATTATGGAATAAAAATACATAACTAAGAATACAAATTCTTTAAAATCAAGAACACCATAAACATTAGCGATGCCCAACTGTGCTAAAATAACTGAACGAGCACGAACAAGCTCATCTGATCTCCCCCAACCATCAACACTGACTTGACAAACCTTCACATTATTCCATTTTAAAGAGAAACATGTTCATATTATTTAACAAATTTAAAAAGGAAAATCGATGCCATTACCACATTTACATCTTTAACACTGTGAACTGCAGGATGGCAGCTCTTCTGTGAGTATACATTACCATATTTTATCACAGTGAATGTTGTATGACCAAATGTGTTTCCATTTGGATTTTTTGTAGCAAATGAAGCACAGCCCAATAAAACATCCAAATGTGATAAACAGAATCTCTCAGATGCCTTCTGTTTCATATGGCCTCAGCCCTACTGACATCAGTTACGTGATATAATTCAACATTCTATAGATGAGGGTGAATTATAAACTATTAATAATTCTATGCCAAAGGATCTACAAATAATGATGAGACAGACTCAACAACACAGCCTTCTCCAGAGCTATTTTTAATGTTTTTTATGGTCATTTAAGAAAATTGAGAGGAAAAGTCTTCTAACCCACCATAAATGCTGATCATTATACAATCAAATAGGAAAAGTGTTTTAGAAAATGACAGAAAAAAAGCTTATTTGGCAATGTGCTGTTATTTATATACTAGTACCTTTAAGCCCTAAAAAAGTTCAACATTTACAACTCAGGCTATATCTATTTTAGTTATGTGAAAGCTCACCCAAGAGCAGATGATCAAAGGAACAGAGAGCAGAATAAAATACATATTTAGTGGGCACTTATGAATTGGATGGAAATTAAGTTCGAATATGGCCCATTAAACTCTTCATTAAAGAAATTTTGCTGCAGAAGATTCACATATTATTACTGGCACCGCCACTATGCTGCTGCTGCTGCTGATTTGATGATGTGGGAGTACAGTTTGTTTTGAAACTATTAAATGTTAAAATCAGGATGCTCAAACTGTAAAGATAATGTCATTTACCAGGATACACTCTTAATTCTATTACAAGGATATAGGAAATGTGACCATAACCAAGCTATAAGTTCAGCCGAGCACATAGCTTATCTTTATGAAGAACTACGAGTCTCTGTATTAACTCATTAACAGAAAAGGTGACTATAAATGTACTTAACTCAGTAGTTTTCAAAGTGAAAACTTACTGTATTTATTTCCGAAACAGAGGAATACTATGCCTGAAAAATCCGATGAATCATTTTATGTAAAGACTTTCATCATCTACATCCTACCCCGCAGTACAGTTTCTGTCTTCTTGGCTGAATGTGATTCTTCTGGTGGGGCATGGGGGCACGGGGAGGGTAGTATTAAAGTACCACAAAATGTTTTATTCACAATTAAACCAGAGACTTAAAAATCCACTGATGTTAAATCAGAATGAGTACAACACTTTATCAGGTTACACCGCCCAAATTTAAACTCTACTCAAGAACCACTTTGCTTGAGAAATAATAAAATCGGTGGCTAGACAATCACTTCTAGTGCCTACACCATGTACATGAACCACATTACATATTAAAGCACTTTAATCAAACTTGGAGGTTAAGTAGCTTTTAGTAAATGTAAAGTGGATAGAAATGGAATTCAATGGCAAACAAAATTCTCAGAGATAGGTCATTTACTTAAATTTGACATAGTATCACCCCACTTTTTGAATTTTGGCAATAAAACTGGTTTTATTTCATTAACTTTACTCATTTAAATGGCACGCATTTATAACTCCCAAGATACTCGTATAAACACTACCTAAAATAATACATAAAAAACCAAACAATCAATAACCTGAAAGTGTTATTACCTATTATGCATTTACTAAATATAATTCTTTATACATCTATTATACATTTTTAATTTTTCCTTAGTTATTATTCCAACATATGAATATAGAAACCATGCTGGGGTCAATATATATCCAAATGTGGCAATGAGTTGGCCAGAACATATAGGACATGGCATTTCAAAATTTCTAATGCAATTCTCATGTCAAATTCAGTCATTTCTCCCCTTTTTATTTCTAAAGTGAATATACCATGGTTAGAGTAATCAGTTGAATATCAAATCCAAGTGAATCATAAAAGTTCAGTCACGTAATATTAAGGCTAATGTGATTAAATTTATTTTTCATGTTTCCTTTAATTTTGACCAGCTTTTGTAATGGCTGCATTTGTAATATTATAAAATAAACTGTTGGTCTCAAAAAATTTTATAAACGAATTAGTTTGACAACTAAGACTCATATAATAGTTATCTGGCAAAGTGGCACTTTATTCCTGGCCACATATGTATATCTTATCATCACTGTTCCTACTGTTGACACCAATAAAATGAAATTGTTATGTAGTAAGAAATATGGCAACTAAATACCCCTCCCCACCCTCCAAAAAAGAACAATGTCATCACTTTAATTTTATTAGGAGTCACAAAATTTTTTATTTAGGAAAAATATTTCCTTCAATGTTTATCAGATAATGAATCTTATTTAAATGAATAATTTACTTTTACTTTTCTGTGTAGACCAATTAAAAAGTATGCCTCTTTCCTTTCATAAGCAAATTCTATTTGTCTAATTCTGCATGGCAGATAAGAAATTAATACTTTATTTCCTTCTACCTTAAAAATTAATTATGAATTTTCCTCATTATGAATTAGTTATTTCTGTATGCACTGTTGTCACGCTGCTGTTAAAAAAAAAAGTTAGTAAAGGATATGGACACATGGGAAACAAACCATAAACTATAATACTAGTTTATAAGGAAATATATTAAACATTGTTTAAATATTAAACAGCAAAATATTCGTATATTAAATAAATAAGACTTGAATTTGTCTTGTGGAACTATAGGCCAATACCACCAATAATGGGGATGGTCTAGTGCAAAAGGTGGCCACAAAAGAAAAAAAACACAAAAAACAAAAATAGGAGGAGACGACACAACATTTAATACTGGCATTGTTTTCGTAACAAATTGAGCCAGTGATTTTCGATCCTTTCTCAACATAAAATACCTGAAGAACAACTTTTTAAAAATACTGATGAACAGGTCTCATCCCATACAAATTAAATCAGAAACAGGATTCAGGCAACGGAATTTTTTAAAGGCCCCCAAATGATTCTAACGTACAGTCAGGGTTGAGAGCTGCTGACTGAAACCCACAAGCTTCTTACTGTTGCCTGACTCAGAAAAGGTGTCCTACGAATGAAGAAAAGGCGCTTTCTTTTACTGGTGAGACAAGACAAGGGTGTCTCCAGTTACTTATGGGTAAGTCAAACTTACTAATGCATACTTCCTTTCCATTAAAATATCTGCATAGGACTCTTCATTCCCTACAGGGAATTACAATTACAATTCTGTATTTTTAAACTCCAAGACCAAGTAGAGTCAAAGTACTTTTTTGTAATAAATCAGTTACACTGAGAATCCATCACTCATTCGTGCACATAAATATGTACTGAATGCCTACTGTGTGCAAGGCACTGTGACAGGTGCCGCTACAGGACCTGGAGCCATGAGAGGATGAAGAGTGATGGGCTGGAAGCTTTTTTCCTTAGAATTAACGGCTATAAAATGAATTACATGGACCTAATTAAGGGAAGGAAGGTCAAAAAAAAAAAAAGGAAAAGAAAAAGACAGAAGTACATACTAAGGGTTTGATTTTCAAATACATGAAACAGCATATTTGTACTTTTCCTAATGTTATTTCCAGAGCCTCTGAATACACGTAAGGCAAATTCAAGATAGAAAAATAAACCCTGTTTAAAGTAGATGTTCCCAATTTTAACCACACTCTATAAATTTCATACATAAGTATAAATACTAAAAATCTTTATAGAAAGGTAGTTCATGTCCACTTGTAGTAGTCTTAACAAGTAATCTTACATTAAAATATTACAGATTCTAGTCCTTGACTATTTCATCACGGAGAAAGTTTATACAACACAATTTATTTTGAAAACAGATTTATATGCTGAGAAATTCTAATGTGAACAAATTTGAGTTTTCTTTTCAAGAAGAGAGGATGCAGAGAAGGGAAGAAAGGGGTGGGGGGCAGAGTCTGTTCAAACCTTATAAATATCCTAAAATCTAATAATTTAAAACGCTGACTGCTTTCTTCCTCAGGAACCTAGTGAATTCCATATGAATAAATACTTTTGCTGTTCATTATTGGCATGGACTTTTTTGGTTACTTAAAAAATAAATATTAAGTGCTTCTCATTTTTACGATAGCATTAAATTTCAAAATGAGGCTAGGTAATGTCAGCTTAACATAAGAAAGAGCTAAATGTATACATAAAATATGTTAACCTATGAGAGATTCCTGGGGTGGGAAATGACATAAGATGAATGATCAGCAACAATTCTAGTGGCAAAAACTCTTTAGGGGAGTAAAGGTTCCAAAAGCTGCTTTTAAGTAATAAAAGGTGGATCAAGACTCAAGAAAAACGCTCATTCGTTTTACCTTGGATGCAACACTCTGTCTAACGTACAGAAGTAGTAAAATATTTTACTAAGTTAAAATATAGGTTTTATATTTTATACGATATTGAATATGCACATAAAAATACCAGTGTTTTTATCTTGTTTCTGTTCAGACACTTAATTAAGCAAATATGTTCTTTGGTGTCTGGGAGAGTTTATCAATATTTAAAGATAATGGAAGATAAGAACATGCCTAGAAACAGAAGACTCAAAATCCTATACCATACAAAGAATCAAAGGTGGACTTATGAGAAAAGACAGAGTTACACTGCAGTAGGACTAATACATTTCTTTCCCCCAAATCATACTCTGGCTCCCAAAATAAAAAGTACTATAGCCTATAAGGTTTTTAATCTGTGTTTTGAGATTTTTTCAAGTGGAAAGATATCACAGATAGAAATATATCATTCTAAGTTTTAAAATTACCAAAGTCAGTGAGAAGAATGTACATTCATTAAATGTATTCATTTTAAGTAAAGAAGTCTTGAAAAGCCGAACAGTTCAACCAAAGGTGATGAATTGTTCTTGATTTTTCATTATTCCTTTTTAAATAGAGAAAGTACAGATATAGTACATATACAGGCTGACATTTTGATTCATTCAAAATAGTCACATCCCTTTGCTTGGTTTTGGAAGTTCCAGAGATTAAAATTAATACCATTCATAACACAGTATTCTCAATAAAAGGAATTATAGAGCAATGAAAAATCAGAAGATGGCTTAGAGAGCCTTATAACCTCTACATATACACACTTTTGTAACCTGTATTTATTTTCTAAAGAAACAAATTTTAAGTAATGCTACTTTAACCAATGGAGAAAAAAATTCTATCAAAATATACAATTTCCATTACAGACTAGAAGGCTAATATTAAAAAAATAGTTGTAAGCCAAAAAGTTTGCTTATATGACAGGCATCATCCCTTTGAAGCATAAATCATCAAATAAGGTTTTATAAAAGATCGATCTGTGACCTTCTTCATTGATAAATTCATAAAGCTTGAGTCCCAGTCTCTAGATCACGGTGTATCCATGCTTCTTAATGCAGATTTCCAGAAAAGCGGGAAAACAAGTAATTCAGAATCTCAAGTGGGATTTGTGCTTTACCATGTACCTGAAAAATAATATTATAATAGGTTATAATGGTTATAAGAATTCTAGAAGTTTTAGAATATTACATGTAAAAATAAGTTGACATTTTTTAAAACTTGAAATCAACACTGGAATAGGATGTTTTGCTTTCTAAAAAATGGATACTGTAACCTGTGGGAATATAAGGATTTCTGAAGTAAGCCAGAAAAAACATTCCTCTTAATAATTTCTATAATCTAAGAGCTTCTGGCTAGAATAATAAATGATTCTCTTTAATATATTATCAATTATAACCACTGGGTTAACTCAATCACCTATGACTTTGAGGAAACCCATAATATTCGGTGAGAGACCAAGAAAGTTAGATTTTACAGAGCACCTGAAACGAGAACCACAGATTCAGTGGTATTGTGATCACATGCTGTTGTTAAATTTCCAATTATAAAACTGATATTATTGCAAAGGTCTTTAAGAACTCAATTTATACTAGTAATTAAGATATATTCAAAAACTGAACTCCTTTCATGAGCAGCCAGCTACCCATAACTCAAGTCCAGAGTCAGAGACCTTTTGGTGCTGGCAAAATACGAAGGGATCACTTACTTAGTCCAAGTTCCCTGGACAGACAGAAAACAAGGTTCAGAAAAGTCACATGGTTCATTCAAGCCGAATCACAAAATCAAGACTAAAATCTAGGTCTTCTGACTCAGATTTAGTGCTCTTTCTACCAAACTATAAGCCCTTTCTCCCTTTGTTCAAGTCAGTATAACCAAGATATTGGTTAATTATCTATTTTAGATCAACAACAAATTAGGCAATGTCTTAAAGGGGCTTTGGGGGATACGGTTCACAACTTTAAGGAACTTAAAATCCAATAAGGAGGCAGGAAAATTACTAAAATAAGGCAGAAGTTAAGTGCATTTTAGGATCAGGATTACCTATCCAGGGTTTCCCAGAATCGTAAGAAAACTGGTCTATCCAGATGACGTTTGTGATAGCTGAGTTCTAATACTGTTACATCCCATTTCTGAACATTTGGATCCAGACGAACTTCATCATATTTGAGATGGAAGGCTTTAACTACAGGGGGGGAGAAATAATACTCTTTATTCAAACTGCAACCAAAATTATAAAAATATTTTATAAAAGAATAAAAATACCCAAACACAGACATTAATCAAAAAAACTTAAAAAAAAAAAAAGTCAACCTTTCTTCCACCAACCAAAACTGTATTATAACCAAAGTGATCTTTGAAATAAGAGGCTGAGCACTGTAGTATCTCCCAAAACATTCAATTCAACAAAAATTTACTGAGGCTTATACATGCCAGCCACTGGGGACTGAAATAAAAAATGAGGTAAAATAAAATGCATATGATCCGGTGAAGGATAAGAAGAAGAAAAAGACTACTCACATACAGTATGATAAAGGTAGTAGAATATCATAGGAACACAAGAGAATAGTACCTTTCCCACATCCTGGGATTCAGAAAAGGCTTAGACAGGCAGGGTGGAGTAAGAATTACACATAGGCAGGGTGGAGTAAGAATTACACAGAATTACACAGAAAAGTGATCCAGTTAACAAAAAGAACATGCTCAAAGAGAAAAAGGTTTAGTCTAGGAACTAAAGAAATTTAACAAAATTGCATCATGCAAAGTAAGGTAGGGAGAAAAAAAAATAACACAGGGAATGAATAAAAGCTAAGACCATAGAAGTTCAGAGCAATGCTGTCCTTGTAGGCCATATTCAGGAGTTTGGACTTTTACTTAAGAGATGTAGGGATTCACTGCAGAGTGTATAGCAGAGACTGATGATACAGCATAGTAATCTAGAGGAGAAAGAGATTTGCTCTACTGGGAAGAAGATACACATATGACAAGAAAGATTCAAGAGATAATTAGCAAGTGAGAACTAATGGAACTTGGTGAGAAATGAAAAAGGAAGAAGAAACAACTGGAAGGTCTCTGGAGAAGGTTATCTGGAAGTAGATATTTGCATGATATAAAAAGAGAGTCTAGCAAAGATCTAGAAGAGGAGGATTTCAGGCAGAAGGAACAGCTGATACAAAGGCCCTTAGAAGCAAGCTTGGAATGCCCTACAAACAAGAACAACTTTTGTAGGCAACGTCCTATATGCAGAACCTATTCAGCTATGATAAGAAATCTGAATTTTATTCCAAATGTGATAGTAAACCACTAGATAGTTTGGAGCAAGGAGGTGAAATTATCTGATTTTCGTTTTCAAACGCTATCTCTGGTTGCTGGGGAGACTAAAGACTCTAGGACTAAACTTCCCAACAAGTGTCTGCTGCCAAACGTTAAAAGGTGACCATAAACACTGACTTTGAATCTTCTTCCTTGATCGTCCCGCTGGACCATCCTCACCAGTTTATTATTGTATTTGCAATCAGTTTATCATCAGTGGAGTGTTAGTTTTACTTGTGTACGTGGAAGATGTTTACCTTTTCTTTCCATTTTTTACTTTTTTTCTAACATATAAGATATGATCATTACTATCACCATTATCATCTACTATTAGGAGTTTCTAAAGAGAAAATGATTGACTGTTAATTTTTTTAAGTAGTTGATTTACAGATTGCTTGTTCCATACTGCTTGCAGACTTACTGGCTTTTGATGTTAACTACTCAAGGTCTAATTCCTTGATGGAAATACAAAATAAACCATTTGTGCCCCCAAAAAACACATAAATATTACTTCTAAATTATTTGCTTTCATAAATAAAGGTCTCCTCATTGAGCACATTTATTTTGAATTTAATTCAAATTAATCAATTTAAACCAATTCATTTAAAGGGACTATCCGTTATGGATTCAGAAAACTCACTTTCAAAAAAATTATTATTTATATGTGTAAAAAATATTTTTTAAGTTTCTTTAAACTTTTAAATTAAATGAAGTCAATATTTGAATACTCTCTATTGTGCTTACTACATGTTTCTCTTTTCTAATGTTCTCAGCATGATTTGCTTTAAAAATCATTCTTAAAAATACATGAGTTATAAGTTTTAAAATGACTTATCTAAAGCCTTATATAGGGCTTCCCTGGTGGTACAGTGGTTAAGAATCCACCTGACAATGCAGGGGACATGGGTTCAAGCCCTGGTGCGGAAAGATCCCACGTGCTGCGGAGCAACTAAGCCTGTGTGCCACAACTACTGAGCCTGCACTCTAGAGCCCATGACTCACAACTACTGAGCCCACGTGCCACAACTACTGAACTGAAGTCTGTGCACCTACAGCCTGTGCTCCGCAACAAGAGAAGCCACCTCAATGAGAAGCCCACGCACCGCAATGAAGACCCAATGCAGCCAAAATTAATTAATTAATTTAAAATAAATAATAAAGCCTTATATAAAGGCCTATAATCCCCTTTACTAATTTCAGTAGATTTAGTTTACACAGTATTTATTTTTCCAATAGAATACACAACTTTTTAAATTAAAACAATATCAGAGTCCAAAAAGGTTAAGTCACAAATGAGGAAACATATGGTTTCTCTCATCATACAAAGTATGTTATTAGCATGAAGCAATGGTGGCAAGCAAACTTACACCAAGACACCATAAAACATCTTTTTTTTTTAATTTTAAGGTTTTATTTAAGCTAGTTTATCTAAAATGTATTTTACCATGTAATCAATATAAAATTATTGATGAGATATTTTATTTTTGTCCTGTATAAGTCTCTGAGATCTGGTGTATATTTTACACTGACAGAACATTTCAATTTGGACCACCCAAATGTGGCTGGTGGCTTCTGTTTTGGGCAGTGCAGGTGTAACCAACCCCAGCAAGAACTCAGCTGCCAGTCTAGGGAATTCCCTGGAGGAATTCCAGTAAGTCCAGTCATAAAAGACATAATTTTTAAGCCTCAGCAAAAATAGGGGAAACAAAGTTCTTCTTATAAGAAGCCAGTTATCTGGGGAAACAATGAACACTAAAGCAAAATACTTCACACAATTCAGAATTGTTCATTTTTTGCAAACTGCATGAATGTTGTCAACGCTTTTTTGCAGGAACAAAGAAAGAAAAGAAATAGAAAGGTGCTCTTAAGTAGTATTTCGGTAGATAAATGATGGCATGTCAAATGACAAAGGGACAACATAATACAGAAGATTAAATGAAAAAGTTTTCACAATGATTAACTCAAAAATTTGAAGAAATCATCATTTAAAAATCTTGATCAACAAATGTATGTAACCATTTCAAGCATAAGAAATAATATTTTGGGGAATTCCCTGGTGGTGCAGTGGTTAAGAATCCGCCTGCCAGTGCAGGGGACACGGGTTCAAGCTCTGGTCCGGAAAGATCCCGCATGCCGCGGAGCAGCTAAGCCCGTGCGCCACAACTACTGAGCCTGTGCTCTAGAGCCCGCATGCCGCAACTACTGAGCCCGCATGCCTAGAGCCGGTGCTCCACAACAAAAGAAGCCACCACAATGAGAAGCCTGCGCACCGCAATGAAGAGCAGCCCCCGCTCGTCACAACAAGAGAAAGCCCACGTGCAGCAATGAAGACTCCATGCAACCAAAAATAAATAAGTAAATAAATTTTTAAAAAATAATAATATTTTTTAAAAGCTATATCTGGTTACAAGCTCAAATCTCTCATAATTTTGAAAAGATTTTATTTGGAAATCTTATACAATCCAATATTTAAAATCTTTTCTAAACCTTTGTATTTTCTTACTGTGCAATATGAAGAAAATATAATTTTTTTTTACCAAGTACCCTCAGTTTACTCCTATGCTATATAGAGATTATCATTTTCTATGTGGGTTATGGGGAAAAGGTGAGGAGCTAGAAGAGTCAAGAGTTAAATGCAAGGAGACCAGCTAAAAGCTAAGAGATAACATATTTCTAAATTTCTGGCTTAGGCAAATTACTAAAAAAAAATTGACTCAGGCAAAGAACAGCCTGGGGATGAGAGAGGGTATAAGACAATAGATTCCACTTGGAACAGGTTGAGTCCTGATACACCGATGGGACTTCACAAGGAGTCACCTGGTCATCAGCGAGATAGGCAGACCCAGAATATCAAGCCAGAGACATAACTTTTATAAACAGAGGATACAGATGGTAGCTGAAAGCTATCAGATCTCCTTGAGAGAGTATGTGTAATTATAGGAGAAGAGAAGCGGGAACACAAATATGTCACTGAAAGCCAGAGGAAGAGCAGCTAGTGTCTGAGAAAATGTAACAAGCCCTCAGAAAAGAACATTTAGAAAGGAGGAAATGGATCGAGAGTAAAATTCTGATAAGGAGATCAAAAGTATCCAATATTTGGGTCACTGGTGAGTCTGGCGGGAACAGTTTAGTGGGCAAGCAAGAGAGCACAACTATAGTAGCCTGAGAATCAAACAGAAAGTGAGTGAGTAGAGACAATTCTTTCAAAGGCTTGGCTGTAAAAGGAAAGGAGAGCCAGCTAGAAGAAAAGGTGAGGTAAGAGGAAAGGGTTTTGTTTCATTTTATGATGCAAGGGGCAAGAGTACTTTCATTGTAAATGCTGATAAGTAAAGAAGGAAGGCTGAAGAGAAAGAAAACTTCTTGGAAGAAAATTATTAGTGTTAACTTTTTAAAAAATCTCTAAGTTCTTATCTAAATTTCTGAAGACTAACAATCTGAACAAAACAACAATGAATTTAGAGAGCATTTATATCTTGAAGACATTCTAATCATTTTTTATTACAGTATTATTCAACAAGGCAAGCAAGTAGGTAAAACACAACAAAATTAGTGTTCACTGACATTTTGCTTTCATTAAAACTCCCATTCTCTCTACATCTTTGACTTCTATTTATCAAACCTGTGCATTACTCAGGTTTCTGAAATAACATAAAAAGCTACCATCATATTAGAATTCATTTTTAAAACTGAATGAAGGCAGGAGAATAAGTGATTAAAAGTTTTCAAGCCTGGGCAGTTTCCAGCCTGGAAGAATGGTGGTACCACTAACAAAAACTAAAATTGATTAAAAAAAAAAAAAAAAAAAAGCTGGGTTTCACAGTAGCATAATCTACATTCATAATAAGTAAAGTTGTTATTTCTAACAAACATACCTGTTTCATGAGGATGCTTTTTAAAAAGTAATTTTACTAATGTTACTAACTTAAATGGGTACTCAAATTAAATGATAATCAGACTATCCCTACCAATAAAAAGACAAGCTTAGGGCTTCCCTGGTGGCGCAGTGGTTGAGAGTCCGGCTGCCAATGCAGGGGACACAGGTTCGTGCCCTGGTCCGGGAAGATCCCACATGCCACAGAGCGGCTGGGCCCTGTGAGCCATGGCTGCTGAGCCTACGCGTCCGGAGCCTGTGCTCCGCAACGGGAGAGGCTGCAACAGTGAGAGGCCCGCGTACCGGAAAACAAAAAAAAAAGACAAGCTTAAATTCATCTACTTTTGGTATATCAATACATACCAAAATATGGTCAATAAAAGACATAAGACACATGAAATCTATCCATTTAACAGGTATCTACTGAATGCTTCCCAACGCCATGCTCTCTTCTGTGCTGATGATACAACAGTGAACGAGGCAGATAAGGCTGCTCCCATCCTGGAACTGGCATTCTAGCCAGGGAAGACTACAATACAGATATGAAAATAAGATAATGTCAAGCAACAGTGAGTGTTACCACTGCAGTAACTGGGAGGAAGTAACGGCTACTTCCAGGGTGGTCAGAGAAGGGCTCCCTAAAGGACAGAGTACTTACTTGGCTGAGACCTAAATGAACAGAAAAAGGCCAGTCGTGCAGCAACCACTCCAGATAGTGGGAGTAGCAGGCGAAAGTCAACCCATTTAAAAACTGGCTAACAAAGTGAATAAAAGTGTAGGGACACGCAACAATATTAATGATTTATTAATGTTATGGGATAGGCAATATCACTGTTAGATATAAGTACACAGAAAATATTAATGTTCCAAAAAGGCTTTAAAATATTTCACAGGGGCTTCCCTGGTGGCGCAGTGGTTGAGAGTCTGCCTGCCGATGCAGAGGACACGGGTTCGTGCCCCGGTCCGGGAAGATCCCACATGCCGCGGAGTGGCTGGGCCCGTGAGCCATGGCCGCTGAGCCTGCACGTCTGGAGCCTGTGCTCCACAACGGGAGAGGCCACAACAGTGAAAGATCCGCATACCGCAAAAAAAAAAAAAAAAAAAAATATTTCACAGGTGCTTAAAAATTAAAATATGTGGTACTTAACAGGAATCTTCTGGTATACACATCACATGTGCATAGCCGGGAGGGAGGGAGGGAGGGAGGGAGGGAGGGAGGGAGGAAGGAAGGAAGGAAGGAAGGAAGGAACGAACGAACGAAGGAAAGCAAAAGCATTTCTGTATTAGATAAGCAGTAAAAATAAAGAGACTCTTACTTTTAGCAAATATGTCGACTGGTGATCCATCAGGCAAAAGCCACGGCCAACCTTTGAACTGCCATGCAGGACCTTGCACAAAAACTGCTACAACCCGGTCCCTATAAATAGAAAAGAGGGAAGGGAAGAGTGGAGGCTGAGTATCTCAAATATTCTTGGTTACTATAATCCTTATGGAAAGAGTCTCATCATTATTCCTGCAATAGTCTCCTGTCAATACTTCTGTGAGGCAAACACAGTACTGCATTACCATAACTTTTCATTATAATGTTACCATTAGGGTACATAATGATTGCTACATTTCCCATGTGTTGTTTTTTACACCTAAGTCATTTAAACATAATTACATGCACAGTCCTATACGTGACCCTTTTAGCCTTTTATCTCTGCCCCTTCTATTAATTAAAGGGCCCATTTTGCTTATGCAACAGGGAACAGTAGTATATCTGTTAATTGAAAAAGTTAGTTTTAAAAGAAAATCATTTAAAATTCAAATGCATCTTAAATATTTCACTTTAATTAAAAATGTTATAAATTATAATAATTTGCTAACCATTTTATAAAGCTCAAAGGCCTTATTTTGAGTTCTGATTATCTGGAAAATAATCTGAGTACAGAAATTACCTAAACTTTTAAACGTTTTCAATTGTTTTATAGCTGTTTCACTCACCCTAAATTCTCTAAGTTTTTTCTAAAGCAACTTGTTTTTCCCAGCCATTCAACTTCATTTTCCTAAAAAGCACAAATCTCTTTCTAGGCCCTCATATTTCATTAGCTTCCAGAAAATTTAATTAAACTGAGAAATTGTAATAAGTTCAAAAGCCATACACAGTATAAGCCTACAACTAAAGAGGTGGGAACAAAATCATAACATCAACAATAATAACTAACACTCATTAGATTTACTACGAGCATTTACTATGTGCCAGTGATGGTCTAAGCAGTTTACTTATGTTAACACATTTAACCTTCAAAACAACCCTGTGAGGTAAACTATTATTACCCCTATTTTACAGAAATGCACAAGCATACTAGAGAACAGTCCACTAGCCAGAAGAGAGAAGGAGGGAGGGGAGGAGTGTGGAGAAGAGAGCAGAGTGGGAGAGAGGGAGGGAAATCAATGATTGATCTTGTGCACTGGTTATGCTATTGTCCTGTATGGGGGCTAAGAAATCACATGAATAGCCAACTCAGTGTTACAATGGAAAGAGTTCTGACCTTACAACTCCCTGAAAGGGTCCTGGGAATGCTCAGAGGTCCACAGACCACACTTTGGTAATCACTGCATTAGATGGAGACTCTGTACATCCAACAGAATATTAAGCCAAAGTTACCTTCTATTCAAGTTAAAGACTTACAGCAGTGATCAAAGTTACTATGAAAAACCACAGCTTAAAATTCTTAACCTGCTCAAAATCTCTAAGGCTAAAATTCAACCTTAAATTAAAAAGTTCCTCCTTCATGGGATATATGCTCCATACTGCCTAAACCATCTTTGGTAATGGAGCACACTATTAAATGGCCTCTTAATTTTATGATGTAACTTGCACCATACAATAGTTGAAGGTCCAAGGTACCTGCCAAAGTAAAGAGGATTTGCTAGACAGAGGTCCCCTAGATCCTAGTGTGTCTCATAGGGTTAGCAGGTGAGCTGGATAATAAAAATACTATTCCTAGTGAACTCCTGAGAGGACAATTAACAGAGAACAGAAGAAAGGTAAGGAAAATGTTATCCCTGGGTTATGACACCAATGGCTAGGACCTCATATATAACTCAAAGTATTTCTGTTAGGTACTAAAGGAGAATTCTAATACAAGAACCCTTGATTCTTTAGTAAATTTTTAACATACTAATATTCTCGATGGCTTGACTTCCTAACATCTGAAGACTAATAAGTACTTCAAAGGTAAATTTCAGCTAATGCATCAATGTGTTACACTCTCTATATCAGAGAGATGCACACTTAGACTTTGTATTTTTACTCTGGCTTAGATTAATTAAACAATTTAAGGTAATTCATGTATCTGAATTTATACGCACTTTATATTACAAAGATTGGGTTGGCCAAAAAGTTCGTTTGGGTTTTCCGTAACATCTTACAGGAAAACATGAACGAACTTTTTGGCCAAACCAATAGCTTAATATTTTATTAAAGGACATTTTAATGCAATAAAAGAGCTGAACCGGGGTGATGTTATTATTTTTGTTAAATTATTTCCTTACAATAAAAGTAACAATGCTTTCACTTATCACTTCTTACTAAAAAATTTGAATTCTCCAAATCAAAAATCTAAAACATAGGCCCTCTAAAACAACATTAGTCTATTTGAAAATTTTGTTCTAAAAGCTGATCCAGAATAAATGGACAAGTGGAAAGAATTTTTACTCTCCAAGTTTTCCAGAAGTTTGTGTTTCTTATAAGTAAAATAAAGTTTAGACATCCAAAATATATTACTTAGGTATTACTAGAATGTTAACATTACTGATGACCAAATTAGACATTAACACAGGTTTCAAGGATAGGTTCTATCTAGAACTCATGATAAAATCTGATACTTGTTCATTACACAAAAAATTAATGACTTTAATGACTATGTGAAAAATACAGATTAATTTACCAGTCTTGAGGCATTAGTTTAAGGGGCTGGTCTACTACTCTGTAAGGAACTGTGACACTAATTGCAGTGCCCCCTGGTTGCATCTGGTCTTTTCTTCTCTGTATTAGAGTTTCATTTTCTCGTTGGCAGCCTTGTTTCTTCTTTTCATCCGATGGGACAAACCTTTCAAAAAACAGAAATGATTCCACAGGAATCGTTAAAAAGAAAAGAAATCGTATTTTGAAATGATTTTTTAAATAATGATAGTTTTAAACCAAAAACATTATTTTTTGACATAAACCCACTCCACATGTACAGATCATAATGCTTGAAGAGTATGGGTCTTTACTTCCCATGCCAAGTAGAACTCAAGCTCACTTAGGCCAGAAGTCAGTATGTGTGTGTGTCAGTCTCACACACAGACACCCAATTTATATTCCTTCATCTAGCATTTAGTATTCCTCAAGATTAAACAACCACACTAATCCTTGATTTCTCAAATGCTAGTAAGAGGCAAATTTTACTATAACTCAAAGGTCACTTGAAATGGAGTTGACGTGGCTAGCTAGGTGACTCAGTCTACCCAGGAGCATCAGCGAACACCCCTTTCCACATGGTAGCCACCACTCCCATCAGGATACAGAACATGTGCAACAGACCAGAAAAGTTTCCTCTTGTACCTTTCAGTAAATCCCCATCCTCTTCCCCCAACAGGAAACCATACAATTCTGCTTTCCATCACCACAGATGAGTTTTGCCTGTCCTACGAATTCATATATGCGGAATCGTACAGAATTGTACTCTTCTTTGCCCAGCTTCTTTCATTCAATTTAATGTTTCTGATATTCATCCATGCTGAGGGGTATATTGGTAGTGAACTAGCAATGAATTCTTTTTTACTGCTGAATAAGATTCTATTGTATGAATATGCCACAATTTGTTTATACATTCTCCTGTGGTACATTTGGGTGGTTCCAAAATTGCGGTTATTACAAATAAAACTACTATAAATACTCTGGTATAAGTCTTTTTGTGGACGTATGTTTTCACTTCTCTTATATAAATACCTATGAGTGGAACTGTTGGATCATTGGGTATGTTTAACTTTAAAAGAAACTGTCAGAAAGTTTTCCAAAGTGGGATAAAGTATGAAGAACATTCTAAAGGCATCTCTGAGCTAGCTAGCAAGAAGTAAAGAACTCTTGGGCCAAAGACTGAGTAAAGTAGGGAACTCAAAGAGGTTAGAATAACACTGCAGACTTCTTTCCATCCACGGAAGGCACTGGCAAACTAATTAAACTTAAGCTTTGTCTTTTATTGACACTATATTTCACTAGACTCCTGGAAGAGGAAACAAGGCCCATATTCTGCTCAAGGTAGAGAATCTAACAGAAGTTCCTTCTTACATAAAGCTAGGACTCTGGGGGTTAAGTTCAGTATAATATAAATAATGTAAGCTAGAAATAAACCCACTGCCCACCCGTTTTCCTGCCCCCCATGTCCACCCCAGCCCTAACCAACACCCTGACAAGTGCAAGAATAATCAAATCTCGGAATTGCAAATTGGACCTCACTTGGAGTTAAAGCAAGAGTTAACAACCCTGACCACAGTGACTGGTTCAGAAATAAATGTGTTATACAAGCCAGGCAGATAAGACTTAATCCTGGCATTTTTGGTAACCTGGAGTTTCTGATGGTCATCTTTGCCCCTGAAGCAGGAGAACCTGCTTAAGAGACAGAGAGACTAACTCCTGATCACTTCATTTAGCACTGAGCCCAGCTGTGTCAGAAGCTAGGACTAGTTATATTGAGCTAATAAATTATTTTTTGATAAGGCTACTTTGAGTTGGTTTTTAATACTTACAACAAAAAGTGCTCTAATGAATACAACCAGCAATGATACACAACTGATTGGATGGATATTTGTGATCTGGAGAAATATTTTGATATCCACTGACTCATCCAATATTTGCAATTTATTTATTCCACTTTGCATTCTATGAGGGTGAAGGAGTATGGGTGATATGATTAAAGTCATTACTGTTTAAACAAGAACAGTTCTAGTAAAATAATTTTCTTAGTATAAAATGCAAATGAGTTGATATACTGAGGTTAAGTTCCAGATTTTAAGTTTACGTTATTTTGAAAAACAGAACAATTTTATGGATATGTCACAGATTAAAAATATAGTTTTCAGGAATTCCCTGGTGGTCCAGTGGTGGTTAAGACTTCACCTTCCAATGCAGGGGTTGCAGGTTTGATCCCTGGTTGGACAGCTAAGATCCCACATGCCTCAGGGCCAAAAAACCAAAACATAAAACAGAAGCAATACTGTAACAAATTCAATAAAGACTTTAAAAATGGTCCACATCAAAAAAAAAAATCTTAAAAAAAAATATATAGTTCCTTTCTCCTAAATAAAAGAAGCTGAAATCGGGGTGGGGGTGGGGGAGAATTAACAATAATTTCTGAATGTTAAACCTCAAACTGAGAATTTAACTTAAAGCAATGTTAGATTGGCTATGCTCCCAGGTGCTTAGCAGACACAAACACAAATCTTCATTCTGGAACTCAAAGAATTTCCACAAGAAAAAAATTCCAAGGAAAATGAACAGAAATTACTAAATGAAAACCATTAAATGAATATTAAAAAAAAACCAAAACTAAACACACAAGGAAATGAGGTATAATGAATGAAACAATAATCAAAAGAAAATGATTAGTAAGGACTTCCAGTGTTGCAGCTATCAAAGACCAAACCTGTAAAACAAGCCTACAAATACGTACAGGGAAAAAGAAATTATTTTTAAAAAAGAGAGAGAGACCAAAGATTTGAAAAAGAACTAAACAGGACCACTAAAATAGAAAAAATAAGATATCTGAATTTTAAAATGGAATGACTAGACTAGGGGATGGTCAAAGAAACAAACTACAAGTTATACCTACAGAAATGATCAAGAATGCAGGTGACAGAGCAACAGATGGAAAGTAGAACTGTTTAAGAGACATGGATGATGAAATGAGAAAGTCTTAAAGTATGTCTCATTTAAATCCCAGAAAGAAAGAAAAAAGGGGAGATGAAGGGAGAACACACAGGTAATATCTAAAGAGATAAGAGCCAAGACTTCCCAAACTGATGAAAAACACAAATCCATAGATTCAATTCTGAATCCCAAGGTGGGATATATAAGAAATCTACACCTAGGTACACCAGATAAACAAATTTAAAATGATCTTTAAAATAATAAGATAAAGCAGATTTCTTTAAAAGGACTGATTACCACAGCTGACCTCTTCATCATCAACAAAGGAAGCTAGAAGGTAGCGCAATAATACCTTCAATGTAATAAGAAAAAAATTAACTCCTCTATGGTTTTCCAGAGTGGTTGAATCATTCTGCACTGCATGTGGCAGCAGGGAACACGAACTATTTATGGTCCAGTGTAAGCTCCAGTAAGCGTTCTGCCTGCTCTTCCCCAGGCCTTAAGTGGTTCCCTCACATGTGTGTGCTGAACAGTATTTGACTAATGCAAGGGGAACCCTCTGCCTATCTCTGGAGCACTCTCTCCGTGCAATCTTTCCTCTTTGGAACTCTGCCCTGTGAGAGGACCATCGTGGCCAGAGTCACAAGTGCCATCCAATCAGTTTATTTTAAATAAACTTATGGTCCCAGTGAAACTTCTCTCAAGATCATGTTTTAAAATGTAAAATGTGCTTTTTCATATTTCCATGATACAACCTTAATTTTGTTATTTAAAATGTTAAAGGTGAAGGCAGGTTTTATTTTATTTCGTTTCATTTACTTAATTGAAGGGCTAGAAAACTGAAGAATCCTCAATTTTACATGAAACCAAACAGAATCTATGCCAACATGAGCTATGGGTTACAGCCAGTACTATAATTGTGTGGAGGAGGTTTCAATTATGCATTAATTACATAGCAAAGCCTCCAGCTGACTCAAGCTGCAGGGGAGATGTCAGCTGCAATGAGGTGTTAAACAATGAAGGGAGTGTTTTAAACTGAGGAGAAAAATTAGGCATGATCTATCCAAAGAAGGTAGTCTTGTTAAATTGTTTGGCTTCTCTGTAGTAAGGCTAAAGAGAAAGATGCTAAAATTTAGTTTGTGATTTCCATGCACTACTTGCTATCTTTATTATAAAATAATATTTTATATTATCAGATCTATTTAAAGAGATGGGCCAAAATAATTATATTTCATATTCATCCAACTGTAGATTACTTGAGGAACTGCAGACTGTAGATTATCTGAGTAATCCACAACACTGTCGGAATACTAAACTTCACAAAAAAAGCCTAATAAAATATAAAAATATAAAACCTAAAAATTCCTTCTTTCCACATTGTTATTAGGGAAAGGTTCACTGAAAATTTCACTCAAAAGTACTAAAGAAAAAACACTACATGAATACACTTGTATGTGCCAGTTACTTAGGTTTTTATACAGCTATTTAAGTCACAGGCACTCAAAATTCAATTCTGCATTTGGTAAAACCTGGAATCAGCAAGTATTACAACTTATTTTGTTACTCATTTTTAATTAGTCATAAGTTATTTAGAAGCAGCATGATTTTCTTTTTGGAGGTGAGGTTGTTTTGTTTCTTTTTTAAGAATCGTCATCGTTATTTTACTGAGAAAGTTAAGCATCTGGAAATTTTAACACAGGATATAGATTTCCTCTTCACTTCTTCAACTATCTTTTACTGATGTCTAGGTTAAAAAAGTATGGTCCCTCCTCCTCCCTCTAGGAGGTATATACATCTAATTATTTAACGTTCATATTACTTTTTTGGTTCTTTAACCAGAATTTGGAAGTGAGGAGAAGACAACCTGAATTTGTTTTAGAACCTCTTCAAGCTCTTCAGCTGGAGCAAAATAATTCACGTTAAAAATTAATACAATAATACCTTCTTCGTTAAAACTTTAGTCGGAGTTTCTATAATTTTCCCCACAGTATTGATATAAAAGAATATACTGTTTTGAAATTTATATTTGAGACTATCTGTAAAGCCTATAGCACTGAAACTGAATTTTTGCTTTCTCAAAATAAATACTGCATTAGTAACACTAATTCTCAACAATAGTTCCATGTCCTATGAAAAGAACAGTTTAAGAAATTACTTACTTCAGGTCCTGTAGAAGGTCCTTTGCATTAAGCATGGTTATTAAAGAGGTGGTAGCTGCAGGAATTATGATAATGGGTGTTCGAGATCCTATAAGGACAAAATTTTAAAGGAGCAAATATGTTATTCAAAGGAATTATAGTTACTTTCCTAATTATAAGTTAAAAGTTTGTAAATTTGTAATTTTAACTCTTTTGAGCTAAAAAATATTTTAGTCAGCAGTGATACTCAGAATATTTAATGATCAGGATGACTTGAGCACTGACTACTCAGAACAGACACCAAACACAAACATTTGGTATAAATGCACAAGCATGCAATCAGCCCTGATTTTGTAAGCTAGCTTACTCACGTTTACTTTTTTAAAGTAAGTTTAGAGTCACAGGCACAACCTTACCTTTCTTCTGATTTGGGGGAGGTCTGGCTTGAGAAACTGTAAGAAAGAAAAAAATTCAAAATGTTGTTATGAAAATCACATTCTTATTTTCAAACCTACAAAGTAAATAAGGCCTAAAATATCTGTATTTATATATGACTAGTTGTAGAATTTTTAAATGTATTGCAATCTTCTTAAATAATATTAAGTTATTTCTCTGCTTCACAAAACCACTACAGTGCCTTAGCACTTCAACAATCAGTGGTCACAAGGAAAGGGGATACATGGGCATTGGTAGGCACTGAGTATCTACATTCATGGATGCTTGGATCTAGAAAAGGAAGCAAATAAATAACTTCTGAATTAACTGATTATACTGTAATAAATGCAAAAACAGAGTACTACAAGAGCATCTAACTCTGGGGGAAGGGCTGGGAGAGGGAAATGTACTTAACCGCTGTGGAGGAAAAACAAAGACATTACTGGGGACTAAGACCTAAAATATTTACCTTTTTCTCTCTTTTTAAAATTTTTTGGGTTTTTATTAGCAGAAGAAAACATTATAGGCAATGAGTCATGTAAAGGTCTTTATTCTGGAATTGCCCGTATTATCAATAATTTTGAATACATGTTATAAAAACATGAATATTTGTATCTTTTCATTATTTGTATATACAATGGACTTTATAATACACAAAAATATTTGTTGGCATAATAATGGCAATATCAGCCTAGTTCAAGATTAACATATTTTACAATAAAAAGTGATGTATGTTCAATTTTCAGTATTTATTCATACAATAAATTTTTATTGACTGCCTTCTACATGCCATGTGCTGTGCTACAATTAATTTTTTTAAATCACACACAAAAAAATTCAACAATTTAAAATTCTAATTCAACATTAGTTCTTAGAGATACCACTTTTAAAGGAAAGCACACACATCTTTGGAATATGTTCCATTTTAAAAGCAGTAAAATGCTAAATTTTAACTAATACTTTGTACTCCTTTATATAGCTATTTCATTGTGAGAAAATATTACGTAGTCCACAAGTATGATTCTTCTAGCCACAGAAAGCAGAGAAGGATATATACAAATACAAGTTCACACACATATTTATTATGGTGTTCTCATCTTTCTTCTTCCTGAGAAAAAAATACTAAAACTTTCTTAAATTATTTTTAGAAATAGTACTCATGGATACATCTGACATGTATACATGGATACAGCTAGATAGTGTCATCTGGAATGTAATACAATCTCAATAAATACTTTCGAGTTTGCTGGCAGGATACAGGAATGATGGGATGGACAGAGAGATGGATAAACTGTAGACGGGAGCTGCTGAATGACTAAGGAGAACAAAGAAATCTTCAACTGAAGTACCACTGATTTGCTAAGGGAACCCACAATGGACCCTGGAATATAGGAAAAGATTCTCTCAAATCAAGGCTGAGAAGACTTAATGTAGCAAAAACACAAAGTATAAAAGCTCACATATTAAAAATAAACTTTAGGTGTTTAGTAAAAAAACAAATACAATTAAGGACCAAGACAGGGACATGAAGATGAACATGCTAAGGATAAGCTTGATTTAAAGGATGGGGGAGCAAAGAGCAGAATAATACGAGTCCACAAGGAGAGTGATGGAGAGCAAGAGCCTGTACTCGGATGATCTCGATTCTATCCCCACTGTGCCGCTTCACAGGCAAATTACCCCAGCACGCTAAGATGAATGCCGCTCAGCTTCAGTTGTCCCCAACCATAAATCAGAGATAACAATTTCTACATCTTGATTCTGTTTTAAGAGTCTTAAAAACATCAAGGCAAGTTGTCCAGGTCCTGGGCCCTGGGCATATTTACCATTCACTGAACCTCGTGGCCCCCGCTGACGTAAACTGCTACTGCTGCTTGTGCCTCTACCACTACCACTGCCTTCCGCAAACGCAATGACCAATTGTTTACAAGCTGAGAAGAGGCAACTACTGTTACTATGTTTGATTTCAAATATAATTAATATTCTTTACTTAAATATTTATTCACAGCCTATGTACAAGGCACTCTGCTAGGTTCTTATTTTTATGATGATAAATAAAACAGAAATAATCCCTGCCCTCAAAGACTTTTCAGTAAAATAGGGGAACCAGACCGTACAGACCGTAACAAATAGGCAAACAAACACATATAAACAAATTTGAATACATAATATTAAGGAGCAAAGAGAATATACACTGATATTAAAGTGTCCTTTAGACAAAATGCTTAGAAAAAGCCTCTCAAAGGAAATGGCATTTAAGCTGAGGTTTGAAGGACAAAAAAGAGCCAACTTGCAAAGAACAAGTGAAAGAACAGTCTTGGTAAGAGGTAGGAATGTGGGCAAATGCCAAAGGCAGGAAGAAACTGTCATGCTTATGGAACTGCAAATGTGCAGACAGACCATGGGGACAAAAGGAAGAGTGGCAGGAGATGAGGTTAAAAATACACATAGGAGCCACTTTATGTATGGCTTTCTAGGCAACGTTAAGTTTGTTATTTAAGTGCCACTGGAAAACCCTGTAACTTTTAAGCCAGAAAGTGACATAATTTGATTTTCACATCACACCTTCTGTAAGGGAAAAACAATAAATTTAGATAAGGGATCAAAAGGGGGACAACCATGGGGCTTCCCTGGTGGCACAGTGGTTGAGAGTCCGCTTGCCGATGTAGGGGACACGGGTTTGTGCCCTGGTCCGGGAGGATCCCGCATGCCGCGGAGCAGCTGGGCCTGTGAGCCATGGCCGCTGAGCCTGCGTGTCCCGAGCCTGTGCTCCGCAACGGGAGAGGCCACAACAGTGAGAGGCCCGTGGACCGCAAAAAAAATAAAAATGAGAGGGACAACCGTGAAAGCAGGAAGCTCAGTTAGGACTATCACCGATATTCTATAGTGGTGCTACCCAAATTATGTGCGGTTAAGCATAAGGTTTTTCTGTAAACTTTCCAAGGTCAACTAAATAAAATACAGTAACAATGAACAGGTAGAAAACTGGCCATGCACCTGGATGTTGTGCCAGTACTGTACCCTCAATTCCTATCTGTATCTTGTTAGGGACCAGAACTAAACAGGTAATGGACTAATAACAATACTTTAAGATGCACTAGTCTACAGAAATGCTGGTGGCTTAGACTTAAGTTGTGGCAGTGGAGATACAGAGAATAGATAAATCTGAAATACAGAAAAGGTAAATTTGACAGAACTCACTGACATATTAGATGAGAGGAATAAGCAAATGTGAAAAATAAAGAGTAACTCCTAAGTCTTGGACTTAAGAAACAGAGTTGATAGCAGTGTCATTTATTCATGAAGAAGCAGAAGAATGTGAAGTAAGACATCTTGGGAAAAATATCAAAGAGCAAAGGTTTTAAGGTTTAATCAGTTTTAAGATGCCTACAGCACATCCAAATGTTAAACAGTTAACAGGTGATACCAGAGGTAGGAAGAATTAGGGACAGAAGTTTGAAAATCATCAGCACATAGATTTAAAACTATGGAATGGGGTAATCCAACCAACACCTAGGTTACAAAGTGGATCACTGAACAGGGATAACTCTCTCTCTCAATCTCACATGAGCAGTAAGCAGATAAACTAGAGTTACAGAGTCATGGGTACTCACCTACCCATTTCAGAAGACCTATGAAACAGAAGTAAAGAATGAAAGATGGAGAAGTGAAGTATGTGATGTACACGCATTAGAAAGAGGCAGCAAGAGCAGGGATATGTGCAAGAGATTCATGTGGCTATAAAAGGAAACAACATTAAGTTCCAGGACTGTAGCTTATCAAAGGCTTGTGTTTCTTAATTCACTGGAAGGCATGTGCCTCTTGTTAGTTATATTCCCTAAATGAATGTTTAGAAGTTGGGAATAATTGTAAACACTTTAAAATATTAAATTGACCCAGGGTCTTGCCTGGCACAATTAGTGCTAAATAAATATTTGATGAAAGAATAAATAAGAAAAAATGATCAAAAATGGAACACCATGGGACTTCCCTGGTGGTCCAGTGGTTAAGAATCCGCCTTCCAATACAGGGGGTGCGGGTTCAATCCCTGGTCAGGGAACTAAAATCCCACATGCCTTGCAGCACAGCCAAAAAAAAAAAAAAAAAGGAACACCATCCTTGAGTTCCTTCACTGAAGGAAAAAAGAATAGGTAGTTCAGTCCCCTATTTCCAAATAATTCAAACTCTACTTAACAAATAACAGTATAGATCTATGCTGTCTCATGTATAACGTTACATTGCCAGAAATGTTTTGTGTGGTTTTCTTTTATTTTTCAATTTAAAAAAGATAATCCAGGTGAACATGCCATATATTGCACAATATGCCTTCAAAATTGGGCATCAGCAAATACATTTAACAATCTGCAAAACAAAAATTCACTGATCAAGACAAAGATGACAAACTGCTAACACCCACTCAAGTCAGGTCTTACTGACAAATGAGCATTAAAAACTTATAAAATAATAAATCACTGCTTTTGGAATGGTGGGTAGGGATTGTGGACCTATGGGAATCAATCAGTGAGTAAAAGAAGAGGAGACCTCACATGGATGGGCGTCAGAGTATTTGTTATGAGACATTAGATAAGATTAATTTCAACCATTTTAATCACCATGGCAGAACAATCGAAAAAGAAAGATGGAATATTAGGAGCTGAAAAGACCCACAGCTCCTTACCTCACATGTGACCTTCCCCAGGACCACATAACTAACTAGCTGGTAGAACCCACCTCCCTTTGCTTTATTACATGGCACATTTGAACAAACGGGTTTACTCAGGTATTAGTGCCACCCCTACCCCTTTCCTTTGTCTGCCTAATGATTTTGAGAAAATGTGAAATGGAGACAGTTATTTATCACACAGCACAAAACAGAGTTAGAATCCTCAGGTGGTGATTTCTTCCTTTTTATACCATTTCTGAATTTCTCATGTGATCTTCTTTAGACTGACCAACTACAGCCTGCCATCCCCCCCTTCCAAGGGAAAACAAATAATTCTGTATCTATCATTCAACTGCCTTCACAATATTCCTCTACTTTGCAGGCTATATTCCTTGGGTCCAACTCAGTCTGCCCATTCTTATTTCCTTGACTTTTTTCTTCATTCCTGAAAAGAGCTCCTTTAGCTTCTCCTAGTTTCTGGCACTGAGTACATGGAAGGCATTCAAATAATATTTATTAAATTTAATTGCTCTTCCTTATATTCTCATTAACAGCTTTTGGTATGGTCTTCTCTACTGAAAAATAGTGCCATGGTCCTGTCATCTGAAAGAAATTACATCCAATGTGCTCCAAATTTAACAAAGATTTCAAACAAACCCGTCATTTAAAAAAAAAAGTAAATACTAGTCATGTCAAGACCCAGGTTTATGGATCCAAGACACAGTGAAAGAGCCTACAAAACCATCCCAATATAAACCTCTTAACATCATGCTTTTAAAGTGCTTCCAGAAATTTGAATACCTGTAATCTACATAATTTTAGAATTAGCCTATGTGCGAATGTACTAAGAATAAAAAGATATACAAATCTGCACTACTGACACTAACAAACTGAAAAGGAAGATCACCCAGTCAAATTCCTGACTGTGCCTTTCAATTCTTTTCATTTTCTTCATAGCCACTTTTAACAGCACTGATACTATGCTAAATGTAAAAATAAAACAAATGAACACTAAAATCAAACCCAAAACACCTAAAACGAATATAGCGTTCATATCTACATGCATTTATAAAGGTCAATCTTTTTAGGTACTAGGAAGAGGAAAAGAAAATACTGCTAACATACTGGGTTGCCAAAAAGTTCGTTCAGTTTCTTCCATAAGATGTTACAAAAACCCGAACAAACTTTTTGGCCAACCCAGTAACTTCAATACTACCCTTGCTTATTAACATACATATTTTAAAAAATGATTATGGAACCTAATATGCTCAATAACACAGATATCTGAAAATCTAAACATCAAAGCTGCTTATCAGTCTATTAAAATTATGGTTCTATGCTTCTGTAGGAAAAAACAAAAATCACATCCACCATACTATCATGGAATTCAAACAAGGAATTTGATGGGGGAATGGGTACATAATAAATAGCTTTTCAAAACATGTTTTTAAAATCTTAAAAACCTTTTCTTGAAAATTTTCTTTAACTCTTCAACTATACCTATTTACTCAAGTAAATGTTCTTATACTAGTTTTGAAGTATTTTACATAAAATTTCAATTCCTTCAAAGCATTATACATTATCAAAATTTTTCACTGTCATGATTATAGAAAAAATCAAAAAGTTTTATATTTTTACCTGGTCTTGGTACCGGCTGTGCTGCAGGAGTCTGCGTCTTACGGGCCGAGGCACCCTCCTTTAAAAGAATAAAAATGGGTATGTTAAAGTTCCTTTGCATGATAAACACTTTCATTTAATTACTGCAAAGAAATTCCATATCTCTCTCAGTCACTCCACTTAAAAAAAAAAAAAAAAAAAAAGGAAAAACCTCCCCTTATCTTTTATGCTATTGGTTGTGAAGCAGTAAGAGAAATCTTTAGTGGGAATATATTTAAATTGTTACCATTCAGTAGTTATTGTAAGTAGGCAGTATTTTTCAAATACTCAATGATTTGCTTAATTGCTGGCAATTATAATATTCTCAGAAATGTCGTTACCAGTTTAAAAATCAAGTCAATCTTTTTTTCCCTTAAAGAGTCTCAAAATGAATAAATGATACATAATCTCACATGTGAAAGATGAAAGTGTTACCTTGAGTTCATTTAAAAAAATGCAAATATTTCAAATTAAATGCGTTTTAAAATATTCAGGGGAAATAATCCATTTATAAAGATGAGATTTGTTACATTTAAGAGTAGTTGAAAATATCTTAAAAACTGAATAACAAATCTCAACTAATTACTAAGCATGTAATATATACAAGGAAATATGCTATGTATTGAAGTACATCAATTATATACTCAAGAATAAATGCCTCTGAAATGCTTAAGATACTTCAAAAGTTATCTATATATTTAGTGCAATAGTTTCAATCATATTCACACTAAATTCTTCATTAAACCATTTTTCTTTATAGAAAGCTACAAGTGTAAATTTCAAAAACAACTAGTAACTCATGGAGATTTTATTCTAGTTGTATTCAAGTGAAGGAAATTTGATAAATATCATGGAAGTTACATAAATCCATAATAATAAAAATCACTACTACAACCACAGAAACATTTCTAAAGAAGTCCTGCTAAACAATGTTAATTTTAATCATATTACATTTTCTTCAAAAATTTGGAATGGTAAAATCATTTGGAATGATAAGCTATCCCAAAGCATCTTTTTTTTTTTTAATGATTATAAAAATTAGTACCAACACAGAGAATGTATTTCACTTGGAATTCGGTGGGATTCCTGGCATTCAGTTAAAAAGCCAAAGAAACCATTCTTTACCGCAAAAAATAATAGCAGCAGAGGCAACTAGCAAAAACTTTTTGGGGAAAAAAGGTACCCGAAGACAGCAGAACATCCTTTTCCAATATTTTCACTGTTATGTATTTAGTTATACATTGTGTGGTTGAAACTGAGTCACTCTGGATGCTGGTTTCATGGATGTGTTAAGTTTGTGAAAATTTGTCAAGCTTACTAATGATATGGTCATTACACTACAAGTAAATTAAATTCAAGTAAAATTTTAAATGTAAAGAAAGTGAGTTATTATTAAGGTGGAGAGCATATTAAACATTTAACTTCATTTAACATGCTGAAATTTCTGATTTATATTTCTCTCTAAGTTCATGTTAGGGGACACAACGGCTTTTACTCCTCTTTGTAAATCTAGTACCTAGAACACTCAACAAATGTGTGTCATATTGAACTGAGTCTAGACTTTTAAAAATCAGAAGCCAAGGGATAATCATTAAATAGAAATTAACTAGACATTATATAATAAAATAACAAGATTAAGCTTTAACCATATTACTTTTAAATCCTTATATGTAAATACAGACTCACTGGGTATGGTTTAAGTACACAGAGAAGGAAGAAAAATAAAGGAAATGAGACAGGAAAAACAATGAGCACACACATATGGAGACCTCTTTCTGTCTGCATTTGACTATAAGGCTGGTTGAATCCAAATCAAAGCCCTCTTCACCTGAATAGAGTAGACTTAGATCAAAATCACTAGAATACAGCACTAGAATGGAAAAGAAAAGTCTTTTCCATTACAAATTATTACCCTTAAGTATTTCTGTCTTCAAAACTAGACCCCTTTAAATATCAATAATGGGCATTTTATGTTTACCAAGTAAGCAATCTTTGCTTGATGACCCCTTCCCGTTCCAAATCATTCCTTTTGGCAATAATCCCCTGGTTCCTGGTCACTGGGCAAGACAGATGTCCTGGGCTAGGTCTACTGAGAGTTCTTCTTTGATATGTGTTTTATAAATTGGAGCTCGCCAGTCACAAGGCTATAAGGAGGTTAAGTCTAAAATTACAGATAACCGTGTCTTTTGACCCATGGAGAAAACCCATCTGCAGAAGGACATAATGAAGTTACTGTTAGGGAAAACACTGACTGAAACCACCCACCCTGGCCAGGCAAGGACAGTAACAATCTACATGAGTTATTTTATGACAGAAGATCCTGTAAGGAACACGGAACTAACAAGACACCACCAACCGGAAGAATATGGGAAAGGTCAAAAGGACAGAGATGCCAGTCCACATGTCCTACCAACCTCCCAGAATCCTCCTCACTGGAATCCATCTTGGCTGAGCGGTTCCACGTGCCACGAGAAAGGACCCTGTGTCAGAATGATTGGCCAGAGACAACCTGGAAACTAATCCCATCACCATAAAGCCTGAAACTGCAAGCCACGTGGGAGAGCAGTCCTCCTGGGTCACCTTACCCTCCTGCTCTCCGCCAGGACGCCCCTTCCCAATAAAGTCTCTTGCTCTGTCAGCACGCGTGTCTCCTCAGACAATTCATTTCCAAGTGTTAGACAAGAGCCCACTCTCGGGCCCTGGAAGGGGTCCCCCTTCTTGCAACATTACCAGCATACAAGAAAACACATGGAATACAATATCCCTCATAATATCTGGCCTGTAAGACCTATTCTACTGCTAACTCTTCTTGATTCTAAGAGCCATTAAAATCCCTCATCTCATTCTATGCACCCCACACAAACAATTTTTGTCTTAACTAGTTGAGCAGAATCTGTTAATTGCAACCAGAAGAGTGTTATCTAATTTTGTTTTCTCAGATTCACTGAAAATTCTGAGTTGCCAAAAGTCACTATGGTATAACTTCGCTTAATTCTGAAGTAAACACACACAAATAAGCTCAAACGCACACAATCATACACAGCTATGACACTTCAGTAGGCTGTGGGCTCCTGGAATGAAAACCGGGAGACCTTCACTAATCACGTCGTTAGTTCATGGCCATTTCTAGGACGCCCTAGCCAATACTAAGAGCTAAAAGCTCATTCTACTCTGACCTGCATTATTTTGAAATAAATTTGTATAAGTCATTGCATAAAGGACCTCAGAAACCATATAGTCCAATCCCAGCACCCTTTACTCTAAAGATGAAGAGACAGAGGTGAAATAGTTTTTCAAAGGCTACATAGTGGTATATCTGGCATATATTAAGAAACAGAAATAATAATTGGCAGTATCATGGAGTAAACCGACAGTTCTATATTTTTAAAGATATCTGGATTGGGGGGAAAATACTACTCAGCTGGGAAAAGAAAAGTAACAGCACAAAAACAACTAAAAGAGCTGACAAGTTGTGCCAACTGGAGAGGAAAACCTGCTTTCTCTTAAAAAGTCAGAATCATTACAATTTCACTAAGACTTGAGGCATTCTGGAAAAGAAGTAACTGATAAAAAGGGATGGGGGAAATAGTGATAGAATCATATTTGCAAAATGTAACAAGACAAAAACAAAGTAAACTGTTTACAGTCCTTCCTTGCCTTCTTTTAGCAAATGAGATAACCTAAAATCTTCTGGTATTGGGAGACAGAACAGTGGTATTTGCTGTTTAAACAAGTAGAAAATAAAACCATAATATAAAATATCATAAGAAAGAATATTTGTTACAAGTATCAGTATGCAAAATATACTATATTTAATTTTGAAAATTGCTATTTATATGAAACTTAATGAAATACTGAAATTGCTTAATGAGGAAAACATACAGAATATATATGCAGATTCTAGGAGTTTATAATCTACCTCTTTGACTACTGTACTTATGAGAGGAAAAGTAATATGTTTTAAAAAGTAAACAAATACTAATTTACAGTTGCATGTTTTTTCTTTTTAAAAAGTAACTCATTCCCATGAAATCTGGATTTGATATTCAGAATTCTCAAGTATCAGGATTTTTTTCTTTCAGCAACTGAATTTTTAAGTTCACTGAGTGAGTCTTCAAGTATTTTGGAAAAACTATGTACAAAAAGGAAACTGCAACTCTGAGCAAATCACAATGAGGCTGAAAAGCACTAAAGGTTTCAGGAACAAAACACTTCAACACAAATTTTAAGTAGACTTGTCATAACCTGGGGGCATATGTATACAATGTTTGCCAATACAGAAAATAGCTGACACATTTCTAAAATATAGTATAGTATATCTATACAGGCATATCTCAGAGATACTGCAGGTTTGGTTCCATACTACTGCAGTAAACTAATATCACAATAAAGTGAGTCACAAAATTTTTTGGTTTCCCAGTGCATATAAAAGTTATGTTGACACTATACTGTAGTCTATTAAGTGTGCAATAGCATTATGACTTTAAAAAATGTACATACCTTAATTAAAAAAAACTTTATTGTTTAAAAATGCTAGCCATCCTCTGACAAGGAGGGTTGCCACACCTTCAATTTATTTAAAAAAAAAAAAAAGCAAAGCACGTAGTATAATAAAACGAGGTATGCCTGTTAAATATATAGATTTGATACCTCTATCAAATTTCTCATTATGCTATATAACTACTTGTCTACTTCTTACAACCAGACCATCAATTACTTGAGGTCAGGGACTGTCCATCACATGTCCAATGCCTGTTATAGAGAGCCTGATGCATGGTATATATGCTTAATAAATATACATTAAGTAATTAATTAAAACAAATCCATACCTTAGCATTACTGATTCACTAGTGTTATACTGGTTAAACTGCTTTTATCTGTTAAATGAAGATGGTAAAAATATCACAGAAGATTACTGAAACAAAATTTATTTATTCATTCCACATACTTTCACCGAGAGCATCAAGTACCAAACAAGAAACTGGGAATGAAGCAGTATAAACAGAAGCCATGTGGTCCCTGCCCTTATGAGATTGGCAATCTAACGGAGGAAGCCAGTGACTGAATAAATGAAGAGAAGTTGAAAAATTAGAAATATAATTACATATGTATTTAATTATTCATAATGTGCATATATGTGTATTTGTCTGTAAGTGTGTATGTGTGTATTTGTCTGTAAGTGTGTATATGTGTCTGTGTGTCCAGCTCACTGCCCAAAATAAAGAGAGACTAATAACTGTTAAACCATCTTCTTTCCATAAAGAGACATTCTCTATACAAAGATAAGAAAAGAACTAGCAAACCAAATTCAGCAGCATACTGAAAAGATTATACGCCATGACCAAATGGGATTTATTCCTGGAATACAAGGATGGCTCAACATATGGAACTTAATCAGTGTAATAAATCACACCAACAGAACGAAGGGAAAATAAGCTCATGATAAAACTTCATGATCATCTCAATTAATGCAGAAAAAGCATTTGACAAAAGTCAACATTCTTCCATGATTTAAAAATTAAAACCCCTCAACAAACCAGGAACAGAAGGAAACTTCCTCAACATCATAAAGGCTATATATATATGTGTGTATATATATGAAAAATCCACGGTTAACACCATACACAATGATGAAAGACTGAAACCTTTTCCCCTAAGATCAGGAACAAGATGTCCACTTTCCCCACTTCTACTCAACATAGTACCTGAAGTTCTAGCCAGAGCCATTAGTCAAAAAAAGAAATAAAAGACATCCAAAATCTGAAAGGAATTGATAAAAGTATCTCTTTGCAGATGACAAGATGTATATGTAGAAACCTAAAGATTCCTGGGGTGGGGAGGTTGTGCAGGGAACAGATGCCCTACCACAATTAATCAACTATTTCAGCAAAACTGCAGGGCGCAAAATCAACACACAAAAACCCACTGCGCTTCTATACGCTACCAACGAGCAATCTAAAAAAGAAACGAAGGAAACAACCCCATTTGTAATGGCTTTTAAAAAATCAAATACTCCAGAATAAATTTAACCAAGAAGCAAAAAACCTTGTACACTGCAAATTACAAAGTGTTGCTGAAAGAAATTAAAGCCATAAATAAATGGAAAGACATCTATGTTCATGGACTGCTAGAATTAACTATATTAAGATTTCAATACTACCCAATGCAATCTACAGATTTAACACAATCCCTGTCAAAATCCCAAAGGTGTTTTTGCAGAAAGAAAAACTCATCCTAGAATTTATACAGAATCTCAAGGAACCCCAAGGAGGCAAACTAATTTTGAAAAAGAAAAAAGTTGGAGGACTAAAACTTCCAGATTTCAAACCTTACTACAGAGGTACAGTAATCAAAACACTGTAGTAGGGCATAAAGACAGACCTATACACCAATGGAATAAGACAGCCCAGAAATAAACTTTCACATACATGAAAAGTGCTAAGTCCATGCAATGGGGAAAGGACAGTCTTTTCAACAAATGATGCTGGGAAAACTGGATATGCACATGCAAAAGAATGAAGTTGGACCATTATCTTACATCATATACAAAAATTAACTCAAAATGGATCAGAAGCCTAAATTTAAGAGCTGAAACTTTAAGACTTATAGAAAAAATCAAAGAGTAAAAGCCTCATGACATTAGATTTGACATCAGTTTCACGGATATGATACCAAAAAGTACAGGAAACAAAAGAAAAAGATAAACTGGACTTCATCAAAATTAAAAGCTTTTATGCATCAAAGGACACTATCAACAGAGTGAGAAGTCAACCCAAAGAATGGGAGGAAATACTTGCAAATCATTTATTTGATAAGGAATTAATATCCCAGACATTTGGTTATAATATTATTCTGGATGTGTCTGTGAAGATGTTTCTAGATAAGATTAACATTTCAGTCAGCAGACTGAGTAAAGGAGATTGCCCTCCCCAAAGGAGATGGGACTCATCCAATCCACTGAAGGGCTGAACAGAACAAAAAGGCAAAATAAAAGAGAATTCACTCTGCCTGGCAGTGGTCAAGCTGGGACATGGGTATTCTCCTGCCTCAGCCTCAGACGGGAGCTTACACCAGCGGCCCTCCTGGCTCTCAGTCCTTCAGGCTCAGACTGAAGCTATACCATCCCATCAGCTTCCCTGGGTCACCAGCCTGATGACTGTAAATTCTGGGACTTTTTAGTCTCCCTAAGCACATGTGCCAATTCCTTATGATCGATCTATCTATCCTATTGATTGTTCCTCTGGAGAACCCAAACTAATACAGCAATAAAAATTTGGATCAAAAGAGAGGAAACGAGAGTGAGACAGAACACAAAATCTTTAAAGAGGTATTCTTTCATACTGGGAAAATGTCAGGTTTTTAAAAATTGTTTATCTGTAGATTAAAAAATTACATCCACATGAATGTAGATGAAATGTTAATCACAGCACTGCAATTAGAAACAAACCAAAGCATGTGTACTGATCTCCTTTAACACCAAAGTCTATAATGATCACATACTTTCTGGTACAAATGAACAATTCTTTCTCACTGAGTTTTAATAAAAGCATTATCATTCTCACTTAAAACTGGCAGAATTGTTTTTATAGTGGCAGAGGGATACGGGTAAGGTAGAAGGTCCACAGGCTCATTTGTGTAGCTTATGGATCCATGGACTAAAAACAAATACACTGATGTTAACTAGAGACAGAATAAATCAGTGCAAAAAAAAAAAAAAAAAAAGCTTGATTTACAAGTCTTGAGCTCTAGGTTCTAGCTTTGGCCCTGTCACATTAAGAGTAGACCTTTGAGAAAAATCACAACCTCTCAGGGTCTTAGTTACCTTGCCTGTAAAATGAGGAAACTAGATTTTTAGATGACCTCAAAGGTCCAATTCTGCTCTGAAATTCCATTATTCTAATGTAAGTAATACCTTTTCAATAGGAACAATGCCATTACAGTACAACCCGAAGGGTCCAATTAACTGATTAAGTTTGAAGACATAATTCAATGTTTCTTCAAACGCATACAGCTCATAATTTTGCTCTATAGCTTATAAATTTGCTCTTCTTTTGTTTCGTGTGAATAAATAATATTCTCCTGACCAGCTCCCTCTATCGAAGGTTACACGTTTGGAATTATATTAATTTCATTGTTTTGGGAACCAAAGATTATAGCTACTGGCAATACAGGTAGAAAGGGAAATAACAATATTGTAAGCTTTAAAAGAAAATATTCAATGTTTTACCATTTAATGATTCAAGAAACTGACTGAGGAAGCTAAAATAAAACAGAGACCTGTACATACTTAACTATCTGAAATCACACATACTGAGACAGGCAACTGAAATGTCGTGAAACATTATAAATTCCAGAGATGTTAATAAATACAAATTCTGTGAAAAGTTACAGAGGAAATACAGATAAAACTCAAAGTCTACTATGAGGATATTTATGAAAAAGAAACATACTCAATATGTTAATTAATAAGTAATCAGGGAGACACTAAAAAAATGGAGGGTACAAACAGAAATATATAAATTTTCATTTTTAAAATTTTAGTTCACTAAAACTCAGGAACTGTATTATCTGTGAGCCCTCTTTTTATTTATTAAAAGGGGATAAAATATTAGAAATACATAAAAATTAAACAGATAAAAATGTAACATAAAACCAACTACAGGGCTTCCCTGGTGGCACAGTGGTTAAGAATCCGCCTGCCAATGCAGGGGGACACAGTTCGTGCCCTGGTCCGGGAAGATCCGACATGCCTCGGAGCAACTAAACCCATGTACCACAACTACTGAGCCTGCGCTCTAGAGCCCCGCGAGCCACAACTACTGAGCCCATATGCCACAACTACTGAAGCCCGCGCGCATAGAGCCTGTGCTCCACAAGAGAAGCCACCGCAATAAGAAGCCCGTGCACCGCAAGGAAGAATAACCTCTGCTCGCCACAACTAGAGGGAGCCCACGCGCAGCAACAAAGACCCCATGCAGCCAAAAATAAATAAAATAAAATAAATTTATTTTTTTTAAAAAAAACAACTCCAAAAAAAAAAAAAACCAACTCCAATTGGGAATATCAAAAGTATCAAAGCAGTGAAACTGAGTGAGACCACAGTGAATTGTACAAGACAAACTCTACCTGAAGGGAAAAACTGTAAATAACTATATAACATTTACTTCTAGTTATCTGTGCCATCTTTATAATGATTTGTGTACCCATCAAGTCTAGAAATCTCTTGAAAAAAAGGAAGCTAATGATGCAGTATCTCATATGCTCCTGTAATTTGTGTATATGCTTAATGTATTTGCTGAAAGTAAGTGAATCCGTTGGGCATCCTCTAAGAAATTAGGGAGGGGAAGAAATCAAACCCTAAAGTCAACCCTTACCCCTTCCTAATCCTATAACCTTTGCCTGTCTCTTTTGCAAAGTTTTGAAAACTTTGCAAAGTTTCTTTATACTAAAGTCCCTATTGCCAACCAGACCATAAACAATCATTCTGAAGACAGCTACGTTACGTACATGAATTTAGAATCAAGTATACTCAATGTTCCCAGGTCATCTCAAAGAGGCCCTTTGGGGAAAACATTCTATTTAGTTACTTCTGTCTTTTGCATTCGTTCCTTATCTACTAAAACTATTAAATAAGAAGCATTTTTCAATATTAATAATTTATATTTGAGTAACTATGCTTCTTTGTGAAGTTTTAGTGCACTTGTAAGTTCTAACATATTATATCTACCTGAATTTACAAACGGTCACACTTTGTAATGAATTAATAGTGTTAATATTTTTAAATACTCATGTGCTGGGGAGCAGGGAGTCAGGAGTAAGACGCCTGAAACAATTTAAAGGTGCAGACCTAGTAGGCTTCACAACTCTATGTAAGAAATATTTTACACTGACCCCTCTAACAATTTAAAATTAAATGCACAGGTAACATTAACCTATGTATGTAAAATTTTTAATGGAAACCAATATCCTAGCAATATACTCTGTATTACAATTATGCTTTAGATTCATTTAAAGAACACACACACACACACACACACACACACACACACACACACACACACACACTCTCTCTCTCTCTCTCTCTCTCTCTCTCTCTCTCTCTCTCTCTGAGACACTCAGAAGGCCTTGCTGTTTTCAAAGATTGTCTCCCACACTATAGACTACCTTCCCTGGCCACACTCACTAAATGCCCTTCAATTATTTTGTCAGCCAAACACACCTTCCCTCGTAAACTTCTAGAACACCTCCTAGAAAAGTAGTATCAAGCCCAGTACTGCCTTCATTGATAACCCCAGCTCTAACCTCTAAGACTATTCCATGTGTGTCAAACAACAACTGAAAGATTCTAGTTGATTCGTGCTAAAAAGAAACAGCTATGCTACTGAGAAACCAAAGAACAGGGGCTTCCCTGGTGGCAAAGTGGTTGAGAGTCTGCCTGCTGATGCAGGGGACACGGGTTCGTGCCCCGGTCTGGGAGGATCCCACATGCCGCAGAGCGGCTGGGCCCGTGGGCCATGGCCCCTGGGCCTCCGCGTCCAGAGCCTGTGCTCCGCAGCGGAAGGGGCCTGCGTACCGTAAAAAAACAAAAAAAACCCAAAGAATATACAAGCAAAAAGGCATACCTCGTTTTATTGCACTTTGCAGATACATTTTTTTACAAATTGAAGGTTTATGGCAACCCCATGTTGTCAGATCATGGTTTTAGCATTTTTAAATTAAGATATGTACATTATTTTTTTTAGACATAATGCTATTATTGCACAAAGTATACTGTAAACATAACTTTTCTATGCACTGGGAAACAAAATGCATGTGACTCACTTTATTGCGATTTCACTTATTACAGTGGTCTGGAATTGAACCCCAATTATCTCTGAAGTGTGCCTTTACTATTTTTTTTAAATTAATTTATTGGCTGCGTTGGGTCTTCATTGCTGCACGCAGGCTTCCTCTAGTTGCGGCGAGCAAGGGCTGCTCTTCGTTGCAGTGCACGGGCTTCTCATCACCGTGGCTTCTCTTGTTGCGGAGCACGGGCCCTAGGCGCACGGGCTTCAGTAGTTGTGGCACGTGGGCTCAGTAGTTGTGGCTCGCGGGCTCTAGAGCGCAGGCTCAGTAGCTGTGGCGCACGGGCTTAGTTGCTCCACAGCATGTGGGATCTTCCCAGACCAGGGCTTGAACCCAAGTCCCCTGCATTGGCAGGCGGATTCTTAACCACTGAACCACAGCGAAGTCCCTGCCTTTACTATTAAAGTACTTGCCAAATTACTGGTGATTTTAGATGCTTACATTTTCCCTTAGGATCATTAACAGTTTGTATGAATTAAACCAGATAAAGGTGTCTACAGTTAGTTTTGAAAGAGACTTTAAATTTAGCTCTGCTTTCAAGTCTAAAGGAATTCTTAAACAATATGAGAAACTGCAGCACAAGCTTGTGAAAACTGAAGGAAAGAGTAAGGCAGGCAAACACTGACACTTGTGGTCATTCTGAGATTGCTAATTTGCAATCAGCTAATTCCTGCTTTGAGTTCAAAGAAAAGCAAAACTGGTTCATAAATCTTATATTAACTTCAAAGGAAAATGCCACATTCTTAATAAACACAATAATTTTTTTTCAAAAATGGAAAATTACTAATATTAAATAGCCAAAAATATGCTATTTGTCCAAATCCTTTATGCAATGAAAAAGATGTCATCTGATTTTGAGTCAAAACAGTCAAGAGATATAAACTCCAAGCAAACACTGCTACGCAAAATTGCTGATTGATCTCAATAAAATTAAAATTGGTATCTAAATAACTGTGTCAAATGGAATTTTTCAGAGTAGTACGTTGGAAATTACACCTAATCCAAAACATTAAGATTTTTCTCCAGCACTGGAAAAAGATAGCTAGTTCTTCAGGTGAAATAAATGGCTTGCATTTAGGGGCTAAAGAGTCAGACTAAAGCACAAACAGGAATGGAGACTAATGTAGGGAAAACCAGATTCATGTTCCCCTCCTCACATTACTCAAGGCTATTAGCTCATTCTCAGTGAACAGAAATCACCCACCATGGTTGAAGTGTTCTCCCCACAACCCTTTCTCCCTTGTTCTTTTTACCAAGGACATTTAGTTGAATTTATATAGATACATGAATAGTATAATACTTGTCTTTCCTATTACATATTGAACAAATCTGTACCTGATTGATCATGTAATAATCACTCAGATACTATTAACAACATGAATAAAAAAGTAATAATTATTTCTGTACCCAGTAGAAACTAAGAGTTAGGAGGCATAGCAAATCCTGCCTTTAAATTCTGGCTCCTTAGGGGATATTCTAGACATGCCCAGGAAAATCCTAAAATGAGCCTGGACAATGCTGGCCATAATGCATATATAATAGTAATATCCATCTATTTTCCCACCAGGGATGTGTTCTAAAATTAAAAAACAGACCTATGCAAGTAAAAATTACAAGACATCTATAACTATAAAACTTAACAAAATAGCTGCCAGTTTGCTGAGTCTGACAAAGAAATCTGTCACATTTACTGAGAAAGTTTAACCATAGAAATCAGATGTTAAAAGAAATCAGACTAAAGGAAGAACTTCTACAAGCTTGCCTGTCATACGATTTTTACCATTTCTCTTGGCTGGAAACATGCAGGTTGCTAGAAAAAGTCACTAAAGGAACTTTTATCTCACGTCTGCTGTTTTTCTGTAAAGTTCCTAACCAGCTTAACTTAAACATAAGAAACAGGATGCAGTTGTACCTAGAAGTTTAAAGTAAATTCTGATTCAGTACACAGGTACCCTTTCATTAGCTTTCAGGAGTCTCCTTTGCTGTGTAAACACTTTCCCATCACAAGCACAGTTGAGACAATAGTCCACTGGGAATTCAGGGGCCTAATACTGCACCTAATACTGCAGGGAACCACTAACCAGCAGGTTACCTATGGAGTTCTCTTAATAATCAAGATCCATAAGAAATCCAGTGGGCATCAAAAAAGAGTCCAATCAAAAGAACAGCCACAAATAATTGCTTTATCCTTCCTGGAGAAAGGGCAGGGAATGTAACTAAAACATCTTTGTATCTCTAACAATTAATAAGCTGTGCCTAATTGCAAATGTTGGCACACAGCAGTTAATCAGATATGTATTTGCTGATCAAGTGATTAAAAAACATCCATTTATACTGCTATGAATGATCTCTGGGTATGCTGTGCTAGTAACAGGAAAGAAGTCCCACAATTTCTCCAGCAGTGCCATGCAGCATAATAGTTAAGAAGAGAGGATAAGGACTTATTAATCTTGCTTTAATTCCCAGCTGGACTCTTTCTCATCACTAATCATCTGATATTTGGGCTTATTAGTTTACAACTCTAAACACTGGTTCCTCATCTTTAAAATGGGTATTACAATAATAAACAATTATGAGAAAAAAAGTCATTTATATAACAGCTCAAGTAGGCTTAGCACACAACATGAATTTAGTCACTGCTGCTAGTTGCATAGTCAAATCCTACGTCAGGAATTATTGATAAATAATGATCTACTACAAGCCACTTATACTTTTATAAAATAAGTTATTTTAAGTAGGCACTTAAGCATTACTCTGCCACCTAAGTCTAATTTTTTTTAAAAAAAAAAAAGAGTAGTTTTTTTTTTTTTTTAAAGAGTAGTGTGGGCTTCCCCGGTGGCGTAGCAGTTAAGGATCTGCCTGCCAGTGCAGGGGACAAGGGTTCGAACCCTGGTCCAGGAAAATCCCACATTCTGTGGAGCAACTAAGCCCGTGCGCCACAACTACTGAGCCTGTGCTCTAGAGTCCGTGAGCCACAACTACTGAGTCCGTGCACCACAACTACTGAGCCCGCACACCACAACTACTGAGCCCGCGCACCACAACTACTGAAGTCCACCTGCTTAGAGACCGTGCTCCACAACAAGAGAAGCCACCACAATGAGAAGCCTGCGCACCGCAACGAAGAGTAGCCCCCGCTCACCACAACTAGAGAAAGCCTGTGCGCAGCAACGAAGGCCCAATGCAGCCAAAAAACAATAAATTAATTTTTTTAAAAAGAGAGTAGTGAGCATGTAATATGGGTGGACTTAGGGACTAAATGCCAAGAAACCTGGGTTTTAGTTCTCTCCTTCACACTTAACCAGAAAGAGTCAAAGCTCTAGGCCTTACATTTCCCATTTATAAAACTCTTACTGTTCCTTCTAACATTTCTAGGAAAATCACATATACTCCTTTAAAAAAGTCTTAGGATTCCTAAAACTACAAAACACATTTCATCAGCTATACTAAAAAACATAATGAGGACAAAAAAATTTTTAATATTAGAGAAAATGTAAATCTATATTTGAAATAACACACATTACTGGGGAAGATAGGTGGGATGAAAAACATACGACTACAAATATACAGTGTAAGTTTCAAAATGGTAAATTTCTATGAGTTAAGGTCCCTAAAGTCTCAGAGGAAAAACTGATAATTCAGGTTATTTAAAAAAAAAAAAAAAGGACAGCCACATAGCACAGGGAGATCAGCTCGGTGCTTTGTGACCGCCTGGAGGGGGGGGATAGGGGGGGGGGGGGGGAGGGAGACGCAAGCGGGAAGAGATATGGGAATATATGTATATATATAACTGATTCATTTTGTTGTGAAGCTGAAACTAACATACCATTGTAAAGCAATTATACTCCAATAAAGATGTTAAAAAAAAATAAAATAAAATATAAAAAAAAAAAAAAAAAAAAAAAAGGACAATGCCCCAGTACTTGCAGGAAAAAAAGCAGCAAGGTGCCCAACAGACTAATCATACAAAATATTTAAGAGTGAATATCTAGTGTTTACTGAAAAATTTGCTTGATGGCAAGTTACTAAACCATCCTGAAATATTAGGACAAATAAACATGATTAGTAAAACCTCATTACCCACCAAGAAGATCCTGTACAAGTGTGCTTTATCCATTACATCATTTTGAATTCCGCCATACATGTAATTTTAAAGAAAAAGAAAAAGAAAAAATAAATGCTGACATTAAAAAGTGATTAAAAATAAAGTTTTGCTGCCTTCAAGAACACTAGAAACTGCACAAGAGTGAAAAAGAAGTGGGCTATCACAACACGTGTCAGTAAAGCAATCCACAGCAGCTGATTTACATAAATCCTAGAAAATGGTGGGGGGAGGGAGGGGGGAAGATGTCTACTTTACTGATTAAAAATGGTCTACGAGCCGCAACTAGATATTAGGAAAACGAAAATCAGAACTATTTGAGAAAAAGAACTTCAAGGGAAGGAGTGCACTGAAGGGGTTAAATTACACTAAGTTACATATCAAAGCTTATATTGCTTATGCCCTATAAAATCACGTAACATGAAAACCAACATCTAACACTGAAAACATTTAGAAAGCCCGTGCTTGAGCATAAATTAAAAAAAAAAAAAAGGAAATAAGCTGGAAAAATATAAAATTATAACCATTTCATAATCATCCCATTTTTGTATTATTCACTCATCACTACACTTACACTGAATATATATAATTTAGCACATGGAAGCAAATCTCTAAGCTTCTCCCTACCTTAGGTTTTTAGTAAAAATGAATGCAAACAATCACGTGGGATTCAGCCAAGCAGTGACGTTAAATTCTGCTCTGTCAGAGAGAGCATCTGTCAAGCCCACATTTAAACTGCTGCCTGCCTGTGCAGCAGCTGAGGAACCCTGGATTTCATATTACAGACTAAAACCCTGGTAAAACTGCTCAAAATCCTTCCTGCAGCTGCCAGGCAACAACGAAAGAGAGTTAAATCCTGTTCTTTTCCAATACAATCGAAGCACTCCATTCTAGCTCTGGCTGCTTTTGATTGCAGCTCAGTGTTCTTACTAGAAATATGGATACTGAAAAGAGAATACAGCACTGCATTGTCCGGCCAGGAAAACAGCAGATGTAAAAAGCTTCAATGCATCAACTGTCAGCAAGAGTCGACAGTGCTCCAAACAGAACGAACAACCACAGCTCTTTTGTTTAAAGAAAGAGAAAGAAAATGAAAGAAAGGAAAAACCGCAGAAGACTAGGACCCATATGAACAAGAAGGGGAACTCGAAGACAAGCAGACAGATGGACACTCTGGACACTGTGAAAAGCAATCGCAGGAGGCAGACTGCTGGGGGAGGTGCGCATGTTCGATAGCATCTTGGCTGAAGTGATGGCGTGCCAAAAGTATCTTCAGTGGGCATAATCCTCGCCTCATAAATGCCTGACCAAGGAAGGTATGTTGATATCTTGTTTGTGATACTCATTTAAATGTCTGTTACTTTTTTATAGCCCTGGAGGCACTAATATCTAATAAACAAGTTCATACAGTTCACTGTCCTTGAAACTATGAAAGGGTTTCTAAATATGATTTTAAAATCTGTCATTGCTTTATTCAAGTAAATATGTAGCTTGCAGTAATTATGTATTACCGAAAAGGCAAACAGTAACAAGATGTGCTTAAAGGCTTCTCTGAGAAATTAAAAATCTGAAGCCCTCTAAAGAAAACATAGCAATCCTCTATCAAATTAAGTCAAGTTGAATCCTTATCCAATAAATTAAAGTGCTCTCTTAAAAATGGCCATCGAAGAGGTCAATGCAGTGAAATTCATTAAATAGTATCAAAGATGATCTTAATATTAAGAGCTTTTTCAGTCCTTTTAAAACAAAATCTTAATATAGAACAGTTTTTAATAACAAAATGTTGCCTCCCATACCCATCTCCCTAAATAAAGATAACTTACCAACTCTGAAACTATCAACAAATTTTAAGTACCACCGAGCTGTAAGATACTATAAGGAAAGCATTTGCACAGGATCACAGAAGGCAGTGTGCATTTATGCACAGCACACCACCTCAGGAGATTTGCATGCTCACGAATACAACTTTAAACAAAGAAATATCAATACTTGCTAAAATTACCCCCTTTTAAAATAGTGAGCTTTTATTTTAAGCAACAGACTGATTCTAAATGATCAAAATATAAGACTGGTTTTGGTGATCATTTTTAAAGTGAAACTCAAAAACATAATATGAAAATACTCTGTCATAAAAATATCCATGTAACAGCAATACAAGGTCAAAAAATTAAATTTAAATGTAGCCACTGTGCTTCCAGGTTATATAAATATGTAATGATGAACTAACTGGCATAGTATGTGTGTGCAGGGCAGAAATAAATCTAATAAACTATTTTAGTAACAATCATAGAATAGCAACTCATGGCTCAGGAACTCGGGTATTTCTAAAATTTTTTACAGATCGTCAAAGATCCTGATTTTTGCTCAATTTTACAGCACAACTCAACCTATTATTTAATAATCACAAAAGGCAAACATTTTTAAGACATATGTAGGGATTCCATTCTAAAGTTAAGATTAAACAAGTCTATCAGGCCCTATTATTATTAGAGCTCAACATCAACTCTCACTCACAGTATGAATTTTTATTCCATTAAGGAATGAAACCAGATGGTATTAAACAAACAAAAAAAATATGGTTGTAAAAAACCTCAAGTCTCTCTTAGTACCTTTATCTCTCAATGTTAAAGTCACCAATTAAACATTTTTATAAGCTAGCTATCTCAAAACAAGAGTGTAGAGTTTTTTATTCAAGCACCCCTTAAATCTAGAACTGTTCCCACAGACTAAGATATTATCACTTTTAGAAGCCAAATAATAAAAACAGCATGTGTGTGTGTGTGTGAGTGTGTGTGTGTGTGAGTGTGTGTGTGTGTGAGTGTGTGTGTGTGTGTGTGACAGAGAGAGGGAAAGAGAGAGGGAGAAGTAACGGAACATTTTATAGTAACATCCTCTCCGTGAGCGTCAATCCATAAGATGTAAATACATATTAATCACTTGATAATATTACCATAAAAACCCATAAAAGACAAATCAAAGCTATTTCTACGCTGAAAATGTAAAAGTGCAAAACTATTTAGAATGTCAAAATATTTTAACTTTCTGGTCTTGTTCCCACTTCTTAAGAATTAATGTACAACAGGCAGTAACTGGAGAATAATTTTATCTTTTAATAAAAGGAGGAATAGTTACTTTAATTGTACTTTCTTTTTAACAGTAAAATTATGGTAAATATCTGAAAAATGTTTAATAAAGAATTTTTTTTAAGGCTAGACACATGCACTACATTTACCAACGGGAGATTAAGAAATGAGTATATATGGATTTCAAGCCTGAGCAGCTGGATATTTACAAACATACAAATATCATGAATTTACATTAAGATGCATCTCTATCAACTATCGCTACAAAATCACATAGGACCATAAACTACATGTATGCCAGGTTACAATATATAATAATTTGCTGTTTTCTGTAACATTGAAATACTTTAGAAACATCACTTCAGGTATAATGTTTTCATAAAAATACAATTTACTAATATATTTACCTTCATTCATTTTTTCAGTCCTTTATTCAAACATGCATTCAAACATCTGACCTTCTATTTATTGCTTCTTAAACCATCAAGTTTACACTTTTAAAGGATCTAAATGATTAGACTTCAACCAGTTTCCAAGCATTCTATATCAAGAGAAAGCTGACACATTTAATTTAGCTTTGGAATGTTTAAAATAGATTATCAAATAAATTTTAAAAGCAACTTTTGTTTCTTTTAAATTTACACACATAACCCTTATATCTACTGGCTTCTTTACGGGGTGGAGGGAAATTATTACTATTTATCTAATATTTCATTTGAAAATAAAAGCTTAGAAAGAGTCTCCTCATCTAAACAGAATGGCCAACTATTTACAAGTGTAAGGAGGAGAAAAGTGAGTTTCTAAACCAGAACACTCAGCTCTGTTATTTTCAACTGAGCTCACCACAGAACTATGTTTTACTGGTATGGTGAAGTGTCTTAGTCTTCATCAGAGCAATGTGAAATTAAAATCCAGGTAAATAAATTCTAATAAATAAGTAGATTCTATTTTTTTTAAATCTGAAAACTTAAGGAAGAAAAACACTGCTCCTATCTCACAAAATGATTAATGTAATTTCTTACATTTGAGAAACACCATAACTTCTAAAAGCACTACATAATCTCAGATACTAGAAATCATCAAAAGCTAGCGCCTGTATTGTTACGCTTCAGAGATGCTCGAATCCCCACCTGCTTGCTCCTCCTAGTGGCTTCTGCTAGAACAGGAGTCTAACACTTCCCATCAATATTTTCAAAATACTTTACATTATATGAGTGCTATTCTAGTTATTCAATTATATGAGGACTTCCATGTAAATGCCATTATTTTCCCCAAATAATTGAATTTTTTACCGAGGTTAAGCAAATTTGGTATTAACCATAAACCTTTCAATATCACAGGCTACAAAAACACATTCATATGTGTATATATAATTTCAAATAAACAAACGCTCCTACAATAAATGTTTTTAATTGACCAGTTTTCTTTTACATAAAGAAACAATTTTCACAATAAAAAATTGATAAAATTACACAAAAAGGTTTGTTTTCTCTTTTAACAGAATTCAAGCTACAGCTCCTTACCCATCCTTTACCCCCACGCCTTGATCCAGAAAAATAACAAACTGAATAAACATGAACCAATTTGTGCTATGCACTAAAAAAACTTGTTCAAAGACCAGTTCTTAATATGTGGCATCGTGAACTTCCCATATTGATATCTCATAATTTTTTTTTTCTAAATGTAGGGCTCTAAGTGTCATGCTAGCAGAAGTCCTAAAAATGTAAAAAATTCTCTACATGCAAATTTAGAACACAGCATAACTCAAAAATCTTTTAAGATGCATTTTGTGAAATTTAAAATTTTGAATAGTTGGGGATACAATAATACCTAGTGTCTGTATTTTGTAAGAAATCTGAAAAGACTGTTCAAAGCAGTTCTTTGTTTTATTCTAACATGGAGATTCAACTGAGATACGTGATAGTACTCTGTGAAGTCCACAGATAATTAAAGATAATTAGTTGCTATATTATAAAAATCAATCATAAGTCTAAGTAAGGACAATGATCTCCTGAATACCTCATGTCTGAAGTGGAAGGTTAACATGAGAAAAGAGTACTTGCAAATATCCATCATTTATTACTGTCTTAAAATCCTGCACTGAAGTTACTGAACCCTGAACATTAATTCTGACAGGTGCGTCTTCTCACTGACTTTCTCGACACAGTAGGGGCCAACGGAAACATGCCAAGCAGTGTACTGTGACTAACAAAACTCTGCCATAATCAACCTTGCACCGTCTGTCCCACAACTGATACATGACCATTTTACAAAAAAGGCCGCTGACTGTGCACCATACCACCAACGGTATGTCAAATCAATTTTAATTAATGCCAATAAATTTTCCATCTGCTCTCAGGCCTCCTTACATGGCCTCTCTCAGGGATCTAGCAGCATTTTCCTCTTCTCCATGCATACAACTTTTAATCTTTAACTTAAGTCAACAATTCCAAGTGACCAGAGCTACTGAGATAGATGATGAAATAAGTGGAAGAAAATCAATCCATTCACCTCTCTTTAAAGTGGTCACTGTGCTCCAAAGGTGTATTTTTAAAGAAATTAATCCTGTTCTCACGATGTTACGTTGCCAAGGGAAGACAAATCATAAACGTTGTTCCTGGGTTATCCTATTTTCACAGCTTAAAAATTTCCATGTGCCCTAATTTTATTAGTCTCTTTCAAGCAGTTCTGTGATATTTCCATTCTGTAAACGTTTATGCTTCATCTTTATAGAATGACTGCGAGGGAGACGACGTGACAGCATTAGAAAATGATTACCAAAGAACAGTACTGATTCAGGAGAAGAACACAATCTCAGCCACCGATCTCTCATCCACTACTGGATATTAACAACATGCTTCAGTGGAGAAGAAGACACTGCTGCTTTGCAAAGATGAGCTGGAATGCCAAGAGGTCTCTGTTCCGTACCCATCTTATTGGTGTACTTTCTCTCGTGTTTCTTTTTGCTATGTTTTTGTTTTTCAATCATCATGACTGGCTGCCAGGCAGAACTGGATTCAAAGAAAACCCTGTGACATACACTTTCCGTGGATTTCGTTCTACAAAAAGTGAGACAAACCACAGCTCTCTTCGGAACATTTGGAAAGAAACAGTCCCGCAGACTCTGAGGCCTCAAACAGCAACTAACTCCAATAACACAGATCTATCACCACAAGGAGTTACAGGGCTGGAGAATACACTCAGTGCCAACGGAAGTATTTACAATGAAAAAGGCACTGGACATCCAAATTCTTACCATTTCAAATACCTTATCAATGAACCTGCAAAATGCCAGGAGAAAAGCCCTTTTTTAATACTACTAATAGCTGCAGAACCTGGACAGATAGAAGCTAGAAGAGCTATTCGGCAAACTTGGGGCAATGAAAGTCTAGCACCTGGTATCCAAATCACACGAATTTTTTTGTTGGGTGTAAGTATTAAGTTAAATGGCTACCTTCAACGTGCAATCCTGGAAGAAAGCAGACAATACCATGACATAATTCAACAGGAATATTTAGATACATACTATAATCTGACCATTAAAACACTAATGGGCATGAACTGGGTTGCCACATACTGTCCACATATTCCATATGTTATGAAAACTGACAGTGACATGTTTGTCAACACCGAATATTTAATACTTAAGTTACTCAAGCCAGACCTGCCTCCTAGACATAACTATTTTACTGGTTACCTAATGAGGGGATACGCACCCAACAGAAACAAAGACAGCAAGTGGTACATGCCACCAGACCTCTACCCAAGTGAGCGCTATCCTGTCTTCTGTTCTGGGACTGGTTATGTTTTTTCTGGAGATCTGGCAGAGAAGATATTTAAAGTTTCTTTAAGCATCCGTCGTTTGCACTTGGAAGATGTATATGTAGGGATCTGTCTTGCCAAGTTGAGAATTGATCCTGTCCCCCCTCCCAATGAGTTTGTGTTCAATCACTGGCGAGTTTCTTATTCAAGCTGTAAATACAGCCACCTAATTACCTCTCATCAGTTCCAGCCTAGTGAACTGATAAAATACTGGAACCATTTACAACAAAATAAGCACAACGCTTGTGCCAACGCAGCAAAAGAAAAGGCAGGCAGGTATCGCCACCGCAAACTCCACTAGAAAAGACAACTTTTTTTTTTTCCCAAACGTGCGATCTGTAAAATATTGCTAAAAGCATGTATAGTTAAAACTGATTACATCCATAGGACAAGTTTTAGTTAAAACTCATCGCATAAAGGAATCCAAAAATATTTTTTTAATTTCTGAAGAAAGTAATTCTTAAAAATACAACACGATATAACAAAAAGGTATCCCAAACAATCTACTAAAAAATCCACATAAGGGGATTCTGTGTATTAACATGCAATAACAGGCGTGCATACATCAATGGTTCAACTCTTACGTTAGGGGCCAAGAAGGTGTATTTGCATATGTTTTCCACATAAATTTTAATTTAAGAAATGGATACAGTCAAAAGACTTTGGATTCAGTTTTTCATTTCAATATAATTAAATGTAAATAAAACATTATTGTCAATTTTAAGGAAACTTTATAATTGTGCAAAGGACAAATTTTGACCTATTCTAGGGTTCTAAAAACCATATTCCATGCAATAAGATTTAGTTGAATTATTCCATAAACATATTTATAAAGTTCAGATGTTTCATCAGTGCAGTTCTCATCTAAGTATTTACTTTTTAAAAACAACTGAGATATTCATTTTCTTTTATCAATACGCACATATACTGGGGGAATTTATTTTGACATGACGTGATAAAATGTGAAAAAAAAATCAATGTGTCTCAGGCTCACATTTTTATAAAAAAAAAAATTAAATGTTTCAAAATAGAACATCTGTTCCCTCGTTGGTGTTCAGGGCCAAGCTAGAACTTCAATGATTTACTCAATCAACCAGTTACTGCACTCTCAAGGAGCATCACCAGTTAACTTCAAGCATATCTGAAAAAATCTATCATTTTCCTCTAACTGAAGCAAAAGTGATTACTTACAGGCACAAAGAGGATGCACTGTTGAAAAAAGATAAAGGATAAAGAGTGCAGCGGCAGTTTCATTCAATACATTTTAAGATGCATGTCTGCTAAACTGCAACATATGGGAAGTTTATTTCCTGACAGCAGGTGTACACATGCCAGTACTTAATCATTTTACGGCACCTACTTCTTTCTCTGAGTGCCAAGTTTACAAACCTGCAGTTTTTAATTTGGTGGATGACAAATATTCTGCACCACTGATTAAAAACTTTCTTGGGAGGGATGGGGGAAAACTACAAATGTTTGATGAACACTTGATTCTAGGATGAACAATGTATACAATGCACTTTTATCAAGTTTTTAATAAAAAAGGTAAACAAAAAACCTTTACTGAGTGTTATGGTCCAAATGCTTCACAATTTGTATGGCTCCATTATAAATTTTAAAATCAGGAAATACTAACCCATTAATTTTAAAAAGGTGTTTTTACTTTAAACAAGTGTATAAATTTATCAATCTTGCTCAGTGAGGATGTCACTTATCCTAATTCTAATAACAATCATTTTCATCCTTGATTCTATTCTGAAGAGTTATCCACCAAAACAGAATTCTAACATGTTACAGTTCAGAACCACAGAGACTGCTTCAGTACTTATCATTTAATGCGTTGAATTCTATTTATACTCAACTTATCTCCCACTTTCAGTTCAGTTGTCTAAGTGTTCTATTCTACATAGAATAATTCTGAATGTTGAGCTAAATAACCCCCCAGCTCTTGGTAAGGTCTGTTTTTCACTTAATTTATTCTGTATGGTTATAAAAAGACTAAAATTACTAAATACCAAAATTACTAAAGAAAGGTCACACATAAAAGGATAATACCAAATTACGTAAGTGTGATGAAAGACAAAAGGAATCCTTCCCTCAGTATAATCCTCTCCTTAATACTTCAGAAGTTTTATTTCTTAAAAGTATATGTATATGCATGTATGCATCCACAGGTATGTACTCAGATACAATCCAAACACTATGTGTACAAATTATTATTACAGTGCAGTATCTTTAAGAGATAGTATTTTCCTTCCAGAAAAATTCAAGTCTAAAAAAGATGACTTGGAATCTCATGACACTCCAAGTTCTCAAAGAGCACTGAATCAAATAACAAGTGTTTTAGTACTGCTGAAAATCTTTATTTTAAAATAAGTATTCTGCTATTAATTTATTTTTGACCTTCCATTCTGAATATGCAAGCTGACTTCAGCAAAATATGATTTTCAAATTCATATTATATTTAAAAATACAGTATTTAAACATCTCACCAAATATTAATTGTGCCTTATTCATGCCCAGTACTATGTAATTTTTACTATGCATGAAAATATAATTTTAAATGACAGCACTTGCATTTGGTCAAAGAAAAAAATTACAGGAAGGAACAACCATGTAATCTTTATGCTCGAAGTGTTACGAGATATTGTGGAAGATAAAAATACCAAAACTTTCAATACTTACTAGTTTATTTTGATCAAGATTATATAGGTGATGAAATTCTAATTCAAGCAAAAAAATTTTCTTTCTCCTCTGATTATACAGTATAATCACAAAAAATCAACTGGAGTCTTATTAATATCTATTACCAAAACCCCTATAAAAATAATACCAACACAGCAGCAGGAACTATTTACTGACTGAGAGTACGCTGTGTGCCTGGTACCGTGTTAAAGCACTTTACACACATATCTCGTATAATCCTTATAAGTAACACTAAGAGATAAGAAAGACTGGTACAAGAGGTTAAATACCTAAGATCACACAGCTAGTAAAACAGCAGGGTTCCACTGCAAAGACTCTTAACCATTATGCTATTCTGCTACATACTTCACATATGACTCCTGCTAGTGGGTCTAAAAAGCTAAGCAAAAACGGCCTGTCCTCTCTTCTATTCCATGCTTATTCTTCACCTTTTGCTAGGATCTCCAGGCATCACAACTGTTTTCTCACACTGGAGGGACGCCTGATGTCAGGTGCAAATAAAGAGAAGCAGAAGGAGAGGAAATCTGATCCCTCAGTTATTTTTTCTTCTCCTTTTCAGTTGCTGATGTCTGGGGGCCAGAAACTCAGAAAAGCTAAGAATTACTGCTTATCTCTTGCTCCTTTGGGCACTGAGACACATCTGTAAACAACAGGCAGGTGGCACTTAGAAATTATGTAAAAGGTGCTTCTTTTGAAGTACAATTTGATCATTGTTAGTAGTCAAAAGTAGCACCGCATTTACTCACTCTACTGGTTAGTCGCCTACTGTTTGGTGATGAGGTGGTAAAACTGATTTATCCAACTGGTTCAGGTTTGTTTTCAGTTTTTACTGCTTAACTACAAAATTTGACTATTAAATTAACACAGATTTAAGAAGCCAAAAAAAAAAATCTCTACCATACCTATATTCTAACACACCTCACAGAGTATCAGTGTATCGCTTAACATGACTCTCGGAAGACGGGTAATGTGCATCAAATACTAACGGGGGCCATTCTAAGTTTCGGCCAGGAACCTGTTGCTGCGCACTCCATCAGCACACACACACACGCCCTCCCCCAAGCACGATATAACTCTACACCTTACTACTTTCAAGATCCGATTTGCCAGAGAAGGAAGAAAAACGTTTCTGTATTTGCAGGAAGTGTTTCCCCTTCCTCCACCAGCAAATGTCTGAGCTAAAGGACAACTAGAGTGAAAGCAACTGCCTCCATCTGTTTATTAATCTAATTATTTCAACTTCTCACTGAAGCCTATAGATTCTCAGTCTGAATTTCACTTGAGAAAGTATCCTAAACGTTGAAAAATGAAAATAAATCAACGGCATCACAAAAAATAAATGTTAAGTAACAGAAAGCTATAACATTATATGCAAAATCTTAAATTCATGCTTGTATATGTTTTTAATTAAATGTTTAAAAGATACTAATTTATACAATAAAACTAATAAGGGTTGTTTGCTTCACTGTCATACCTAAAATGCTAGTAAAAACATATATTTGAATATAGATAATAGAATTAGCATGAGATTCTGATGGCAATGAGAATTTTCTAACATACTGGCAGATTTCCTTTGGGGAGCTACTCCACCCTCAAATAAGAAAGTTCTAGGAAAACTTTCAATCAAGACACCCTGCCTTGCACTAGCCAAGATAACCAAAGACCCTCTCTTATTGCAATCTGAATCCTGAAGGAAACAAACACACGCACACAAAGAAAATGACTGGAGCTGATTCACTTGAACTTCAGCACCCTGCAGAAACTACCCACTGATTCTTGTTCTCTAGATCCCAGAGGTGCTACGGTTCCTGTCCCTTCTACCACTTGATTCTTTAATTTTTTGAACTCACCTATAATATTCTGATACTTTTTTTTTTTGGTTTCAGTTAGTCAGAGTCAATTTTTAACCAAAGAATGCTAAGTGACAGAAAACCTACCACTAGCAAATGCTGCAGTGATAAAGTCGTTCCTAGGTTCTATGATGACTTCAGAATGCTCTATAACACCATGCCCTCTGTGTGCTTTGCCACCTGAACAAGTCAGGAGAGTAAAGGGATCCAAGAACAACTTTCTGTTAAAGAAAACAGGCTGAAAATTTTAGAGCTGTTCATAATCCATATTCATGGCCAGGCCTCACAAGAAAACAAAGTAGTTTTTGTGCATATAACATAATATAGCAAGAGCATGTTGCTATAGATACCTTATTACTGAAGAGGGATCAGGGAAACAGGCTTGGGAGCTGTGTTTCTACAGTCACACCACCGTGGGGGAGAGGCAACGTGTCTCCCAAGTAACCACCAACACGGAAGTAACCATCAGCACAGCTGCCTGAGCCCCCTGCACTGTAAAATGCTGTCTAAGCTTAGAAATGAATGAACAGAGAAGCCTGACCATACCTTCACATCTGCTGTTTAAAACTATTCCTTTATCAGAGATCTTTTCGTCTCCTGATAAGGCTAAAGAAAAAAAAAAAAAAAAAAAAAGCTACAACCTTCTTCCTGGTAGATTTATGTAAAGGAGGGAAGAGAATGAATGACTCCTCTACACTGAAAAGAGAAAGCTAATAACTGGGCCAAAAAGACAAGTAAAGTTAATTTTTACAAAAATAAAATGAATTTCTTAATCAAAGTTCATAAGCATAACCCCAAATTTAAAGTATTTGTATGTCTGAGTGTCTTTAAGTACACACATTTAACAGTACATTTAAATCCAGTTATCTTCTCTCATCTCCAAATTTTAAAACTTTTAAAATAACATTTCCTGTCTGAGTGAATGGCTATATCCAGTCAGTGGCCACACGAAAATATCCAGAGTCATCCTCACCACTTCCTTCTCTTACTATCACCCGTATCACTCTATCCCCAAAACCTGGATTCACAGTGGAATCCACCCACTTTTCTTCATCTTACCGCTCTAGTAGTTCAAGTGAGCAAAACTTTTACAACTGGTTTCTTCACAGTCACCCAATCTGCTTCCCATATACTACTGCCAGAATGATACTTTCAAAACCACAAAACTATTCACATCATCCCAATGCTTCAATGGATTCCCAATGTTCTTAGGATAAATATCAAAATCCCTGAAATCCTTGGATAGCAGCAGGGCCCATGAATGACTCTCTTCCTTGCTAAAGTTAATTTCTCTACCCAATCTTTTGATCTTACTGCTGCCTTTTACTTCACTCCATAATGTATCCTCTCTTCCTCAAAGCAATCAACAAACAAAAAGTCCTAGATTAGAAACAGTGAACTAAAATTTGACTCAATAAAAGAGCCTCACCTTTTTTGTTGGCAGCATTTTCATCTTATTTGAAATGAAACTTATTTTTAAGGCGTCAAAATCAATTTTTCTCTATAGTGAAAAACTGATTTTGAAGCCTTAAAAATAAGTAAGACTCAACCACTGGCTTATATATGGGCTCACCCACACTGCAAATAAAGCAACATATAAGTAAATATATGTTGACAAAAAGAAAGTACAAGTATTCTGGAAATAATTACTATAATCAGTTCCACAAATGTGAAGGTCCCTCACATGACAGTGCATTTCTAAGCAGGGACCATGATGCTGAAGAAGATCAAGAAGTGTTAACTTTCCTCAATAGAAATTCAATGCAGATGAAATCCCTAGGATCACTTCCCAAACAGACCAGTTTACCATGCTATGTTCCAGAACTCTAACACTAGGTTAATAGAAATTCTTGAGTCCAGTCCTCCTTAGCGTTGAAGAAACATCCAAAAGGCCACTCACTTGATAAATATTTACTGAGAGCCTAGGCATTAATACATGAGCTGTAGATACAATGATAAACAAAAACAATCATTAAGTTGCTGCCATAATACTCCTTTGACAGAGAAAGCCATGTAACAGATCTTCATACAAATAAGTGGAAAGGACAACTATGATATCTGTCATGAAGGAAAGATACACAGTGCTTTGCAAGCATATAACGGGAACTGACCTGACCTATGGTCAGAAAAGCCTTCTCAGAAGAATCGTTTGTTAACATCTAAGAAATAACTAGATGTTAATCAGGCAAAAGGGGAACAATTCCAAGAAGGAACAGCAGGTACAATGGCCCTGAGGTTAGAGTAAACCATTGCACAAAAATAAAGAGGAAGATTGGTATGAGCTGATCCCAGAAAGGTAAAAAGAGAGAGAGACAGGTAAACCCTCATGAAGACTTATAGTACCTATTAAAATATGGCTTTTAATCCTGAAGCCAATGAAGATACAACAATACTTGGAAAATAGAAAAAAAAATTGAGGCTAGTGAATGCCTAACAGCTCCTCTCTTCTTTAGTGTTTGAGGCATCCTGGCTGCAACATGAGAACAGAATGAGGAGATGCATGAGTGATACAAAAACACAAACTAGGAGACCACTGCATAATCCAGGGAAGATACAGAAATAGTTGGACCAGGAAGGACGGTAGTGATCCGGAGATAAGAATTCCAGAGATGTGGGGGCTTCCCTGGTGGCGCAGTGGTTGAGAGTCTGTCTGTCGATGCAGGGGACATGGGTTCGTGCCCCAGTCCGGGAAAATCCCACATGCCACGGAGCGGCTGGGCCCGTGAGCCATGGCCGCTGAGCCTGTGCGTCTGGAGCCTGTGCTCCGCAATGGAAGAGGCCACAACAGTGAGAGGCCCGCGTACCGCAAAAAAAAAAAAAAAAAAATTCCAGAGATGTTAGCAAGTGCAGTCCACAGGCCTTCACGACGTGTGGACACTTGCGGTGAGGGAGAAGGCATGAGTGCCAAGGCCTAAAATCCTGGCCTGGGCACTGAGGGCATGAGGAGAGAGAAGACGCTGTACGAGAACCTGATTCGCCAAGGATAACATAATAAAGAGCCACTGAAAAATGTATAGAAGGATTGTCAAGTGGCACTGAGGGCCTATATATTACAAAGCATCAATAACAATAATAAATCTTAACTACTACTCTACATGCATATGAAAGGATGCAAAGTAACTAAAAATATACGGATAACATGGGCTTAAGAATCACTCATTCAGGGGCTTCCCTGGTGGTGCAGTGGTTAAGAATCCACCTGCCAATGTAGGGGACATGGGTTCGAGCCCTGGTCCTGGAAGATCCCACATGCCACAGAGCAACTAAGCCCATGCACCACAACTACTGAGCCAACGCCCCACAACTACTGAGCCCGCGTGCCTAGAGCCCGTGCTCTGCAACAAGAGAAGCCACCGCAATGAGAAGCCCGTGCACCACAACCAAGAGTAGCCCCCATTCGCCACAACTAGAGAAAGCCCACGTGCAGCAACGAAGACCCAACGCAGCCACAAATAAATTAACTAATTAATTTTTTAAAAAGTCATTCATTCAATACTTTTCAAGCAACACCTATGTGCCCACTACCCTGTTCTCAGCATTGGGGAGATGGTGGAGGGCAACAAGATGTGCTTCCTACCTTCGGATCTTCATATTCGAAGAAAATTGTTAATGTAAACAAATAAATAAGATTACTAGCAGAAAAAAAAGTGGGAGGTCTTCCTGGAAAAGTAACCTTTAAACTGAGATCTGAATTTTGAGGAGCCAGTCTTATTAAGAGCAAGAGGAAGAATGATCCAGGCAAACAGAAATACAAAGACAACGGCCAGGAGGTTGAGAAGAACTTGACATGTCTGTAGAAAAACAGAAAAAAGCCAGTGAAGCAGAACTCTAGAGTAGAGAGCTGTGGATAGAAATCAGAGGGGCCCCTAATATGGATGGGAAAAAAATTCACAACTTTATTTTCACCAACCTCTAACAGAAACTGACATTTCCTTCTTTCATGAATGAAGGCAACAAACCACAGTACTATTAATAACAGTTCTGACTTTGTCACCAACAGAAATCAAGTATTTTCATATCACATTACTCTTACAGATATCTTGAAATACTGTGTATGGTCATACTTTAAAATTCTGGAATTTATTAGATTTGTCCCTAGATCTTGTTATATAATGCATCAGTAAAAGCAACACGAAGTTCAATACCATGTCATAAAGTTATGTTTCTCAAAATTTTGATAATTTTATTTCAATAAATTGGTTTTCTTTGTTATCTTATGTATTTTATTTTATGCATTAAAAACATTATTCAGAGAGAAGAATCATAGGATTCGCCAGTCTACTAAATAGGTTCATGGCACCAAAAAAAAAAATATATTACGAACTTCTAATCTAGAATAAAAGACATATAGGACTCCTATCAACTAAATGCAACTATTGGTGCTTGTTTGGATCCTATTTCCAACAAATGAACTGCAAAAAAAGATTTTTCAGAAAAATCAAAGAAACTGGAAAATGAACTGTGTATTAGATGATACCAACAATTAATTTTTTTTTGTTATATGCAATAATGCCTACATTAAAAAAAAAAGTCCATGTTTTTTAGAAGTGCAGAGTAAGTAGGAACAAAGTGTCAGTGTCTGGGTTTTGCTTCACAGTACTTCAGGAAAAAAGGGAGCTGTGGAACAGCTGAAGTAAAAGTGGTTAAAAAATAATTATAGAATCTGTGTGATGGGCAGATTTTAAAAATCATACACTATTTTCTCTAATTATACTTATGTTTGAAATTTTTCATAATTAAGAAAAATGGGGGGGGCTTCCCTGGTGGCGCAGTGGTTGAGGGTCCGCCTGCCGATGCGGGGGGCGTGGGTTGTGCCCCGGTCCGGAGGGATCCCGCGTGCCGTGGAGCGGCTGGGCCCACGAGCCATGGCCGCTGGGCCTGCGCTCCGCAGCGGGAGGGGCCACAACAGTGAGAGGACCGCATACGGCAAAAAAAAAAAAAAAAAAAGAAAGAAAAGAAAAATGGGGGGTGGAATTCAGTAACTGCTTTGCAAAACAGAGCCCCTTAGAGGGGAAAAAATTGCAAAGGGGCATTGTCTGTTGGAAGAAAATTAGAGAAAGATGCTCCTTTCTCTGGGCTGATGATGTCCTAGGCCAGGCCACCTAACTTGAGGAGGGTGCAAGCTACCTAAGGTGTTTTCCTCTTTCTTCCCCCATTACGTTCAGGGAAGACAGTAGGCATCATTAAAACTTGCTTTGACATTATTCATTATTCATCTCGTGAGTATGCACCACCTGTCTACTGGCATTTATTTCAAAGAAAAAATAACCTATTTCCCATTATATCAACTGTCCAGGCCTAGAAAATTAGCCTTTGATCAAACTAGCACATCCTGACGTTAGAAACAGTGATGGTTTAGGAAAAATAATAAGTTATAGTCTTAAGCTAATGAGCACTGATTGCGTTTAGTTTTCATACTCAGAAGAACCTGACGATTCAGAAGAACATGGTGGGGGAAAGGAGAGGGAAGCTAGGTAGTTGCAAATGCACGTAAACGATGCGTGCCAGGCCGCCGTCGTTTTCACGACTGGTAGAACGTTTAAAAATCTGGACGGGGTTGGGGGTGAGGGAATGCTGTACATATTTAAGCAATTGAACCATGCAAGATGGTTCCCAGGTTGTCAAAAAAATGACGGTAACCAAAAAGAAGCCCTCTCCATTTGTGTAATATTAAGAAGTGGACTGTACACCTCTCCAGCTTAGTGTATTTAAGGCAGGCTCTGCATCGGCAGGAAGGTGGGCTTGCTAATCTCTTCTCGGCAAGCCCGTTCCACCTTCCTGCTATCCTCACCTGTCATCTAACTCAGCACTCCCTCATCAACTGCTCCTCTGTCTTAGTAGAAGTGTTTTCTCAGCCTGACAGACAAAAAGCCTTATAACTCTGTTTCCCAAATATCATATGCTGTCACAAACCAGGAGGATGTCTTAGCAAAAACTGATACGTTCATTCATTAAGAGAAATTTTCTTTAAAAAAAATACCAAATGTCCATTCTATTTGGCTTTAAGCAATCAAAAGTTCCTGATTACAGGGGCTTCTCTGGTGGCACAGTGGTTGAGAATCCACGTGCCAAGGCAGGGGACACGGGTTCGAGCCCTGGTCCGGGAAGATCCCACATGCCGTGGAGCAATGAAGCCCGCGCACCACAACTACTGAGCCTGCGCTCTAGAGCCTGAGAGCCACAACTACTGAAGCCCGTGTGCCTAGAGCCCATGCTCCGCAACAAGAGAAGCCACCACGATGAGAAGCCCGCGCATCGCAACGAAGTGTAGCCCCTGCTCACCGCAACGAGAGAGCCTGTGTGCAGCAAGAAAGACCCAACACAGCCAACAATAAATAAATTTTAAAAAAGTTCCTGATTACTGAAGTTTTATTAATAAAAATTTAATTCCTTCAGTACCAGGAGATAAATCTTACAGCTTCTCACTGCTGTCAGTCTAAAATCCAAATCCATCAGTAATAATTTTCATTTAATATTCCTGCATTTCCTAAGATAAATAGAAATAATAGTTTTAACTACAGTACACAGGCAATGGCCACTAGGCAAATGTCTCCAACATTTTTTAAATAAGTCAAACGCAACAGAATGAGATGTTAGTCCTAAAGCTGAATCAGTCATCTGTCCATCTAAAGAACTACATCGTATCCACTAGGAGATGGATTAGTCAGACACACCAATAGGATGAGAAGTCAAAGCCTATCTAAGCAGTGACCAAGACTAAAGGTTCCCTGGCCTTTGCAGTACATCTTCCTTTACTGAAGAGATGCAAATATCATTATCTCTGATCTCCAAGTAGCTTCTCTACTGGGAGAACGTGTATGTGCTGGATAGAGGAACTGAATGCCCACTGCCCTTGGCAATTACATTTCTCACTCGAAATTAATTAATCAGCATTTAGCATTTCAAATGTTACTGTTTCATAAGCTTGAACAATCAATCAATCTCTCCCGGTATATTAATATTACCCAGTTTCTCAGCCGTTCTCTGGGTCATGGCAAACTACTAAGGAAACGCCACCCTATTAGGCTACTTGGGATCCACACAACTGATCTTTGCAGGGGAGAATAATGTTCTGCACAGGTGCTCAACACCAGCTTTGATCTGTTACATCACAAAGACGGTGGTGAAAATTCTTCAGGTACTTAGAACCAGACTGTATGTCTAGGGATTGGTCTTCAGTGATCTACAAGAGGGTTCCAATGTAAAATATAAATGTAATGCTACCAGTGTGCCATGCTGAAGCACGTTTTTGTAAAATCTACTAACCTGTGACCTTTACACTGATGTTTAAAGCTTTAAAAAAAAAACTATAAAAACTTTTCAAAAATACTAATAATGACTCAGGAAGTTTAGAAATAAATCAAATGTGTATCACAGGTCTCCCCAAAATTGGCATTTATTACCTTATTAGACGGTATTAAATCAATTGTATCTATTACATTTAATCCAGATAAAGAAAGAATGTTTCCCCAAACAATTTAAATAGTTAAGCTTTTAACATTTATTTTTCCTGTTAAAGTAACTTTGGGATGGGGGGAGGGGAGGATATCATAATATGTACTAAAGTTATTGATGAATTATAATGTATCCACAAATTTACTATCAGAATTGTTGGTTATTATAACGTAGCTCTCCATGTTAAAAGCAAACAATTCCTAAGGACACTATGAAGTATTCTGTACAGCCTTTTAAAATAAATTATAATACTCCAATCATATCAGAAGCTGAATTTTTTTTGGGGGGGTGGCGTTTATAAAGAAAACTAAAAGCCTTCTACATAATAGAAGTTAAAATTCTTCTGAAAGGTCAAAGAGCTGCTTAATTTTAATTCTCAAACTTCGTATATTAAAATATATAAGGAACTGAATTTCAGGATGTTTACGGCAACACACATATAAGATAGAAATGACAAAAAGACACTGCAAGAAGACTGAAGCACCTATCTAAAATATCAAAATTAGGGGAGATAAATGATTAGTTTGATAGTGTCCAGAATTCACTGTTTGTAGATGACAATAAAATACTGAATTAACTCTTTCTGTCTTAAATGGTAACTTGTAAAAATGTTAAATTGACTTGATTTCAAAATAATTTTGTGTTTGATCTTATATACTTCTGCACAAACCTAAATGTTGAGGAACAAATGCTTTTTCAATAACATAAAATATGATGTCAACAACGAGACAATTACCTGAGTTCTATGGTATGACTTTTGTCTCCAATTAAAACAAAAATAAAAATCTTAAAAGCTTTAATTCCTTAGCATTTCAAATGAGTGTGTCTTCAACTTATTCACAGTAAAGCACCATTCTGAAATTTCAAAAAAAAAACTTAGTTCTAAACAGTAAGATTTATCCGGACAAGAAGCAACTAAGAGTCTTTAAAAAACAGATATTTAGGGCTTCCCTGGTGGCGCAGTGGTTGAGAGTCCGCCTGCCGATGCAGGGGACACGGGTTCATGCCCCGGTCCAGGAAGATCCCACATGCCGCAGAGCTGCTGGGCCAGTGAGCCATGGCCGCTGGGCCTGTGCGTCTGGAGCCTGTGCTCCGCAACGGGTGAGGCCACAACAGTGAGAGGCTCGCGTACCAACCAAAAAACAGATATTTAAAATAAATATGTGGGAACAGTCACTCACAGAGGAACACGAGAAGCAGGAAAGACAAGAAGAACAACACTAAAAGAAACATCCATCAAGAAAAAGACCTGGAAAAGAAACCAAAACTTAGAATTAAAGATCAAATGAGGTTGGCAGGGTGTGGGACAGAGGGGAGGGGAAGGGATGAACTAACTACACAATCCAATGAGTATTAAGAGAAAAGCACTAAGACACTAAGAAAATAAAATGTGAATGTGGGATTTATACAAAAGATTAGAAATTCATTGAAGATTTAAATCAATTTATGAAGACCTAGAAATTGAAAGAGCAAACTAAAACTCAGCCAACAACAGCCAACAGAAAAGTACCCAACAAGAAAATATCTAAATACCCAATTACAGTATGTAATTAATATACTGTTTTTTAATTATGAACAAACGGATTCAAATCATGTCATGATACTAAATATTAATCTTTTTTCCTCAAATTAATGAAGAAAAATATATAAAATAAAATCATGTCTAAGTTAAAGAACAGCAGTGGTTAGTCTAAAAATACACTGAGAAGTTAGAATTTAAAAGTGATGAAATATGTTCAATAATGATATTAATTTTGTTAAAACTGAATAAAGCTGTAGTGATGAAGGTAAATAGAAATTAGAATAAAAGACTATATTGTAGTATGTCCAAGAGAGAATATTAAATTGAATGAAAATTAAAGTTTGGTTTTGTGCACATCTGAGTCATGTATATAACTGCAGCATTTCATATGGAACTACAGTGAAAAGAATTTATATAATCAAGCTGAAATTTCATAGTATAAATTTTTATCGTATTAACAAAATACCATTATATTTCCAAACTGGCTTCTGTTTTCTCCTGTTCTCACAATAACCAATAATAAAACACTTTGAAACAAAGTGATGTTAACATTATTATTAAAAATTATACAATGGTTTTCTAAATTACTTCTAACATACGTGTCAAGAATAACTTTGTCTATGCTTCTTTCAAAATAAGTCTCAGAAATTGTGTGATCATGGCATTAAATATATGGTCACTGGTAGAATAATTTTAAAAGGTATGTTACAGGCATTATTAAAATTTTAAGGCATTTTGGATAAACCGATAATTATTCTTTAATGAAATGCAAAGCTAAATTAATGGAGTTTAACTGTATATGCTTACTCCAAAAGCACCATCCATTGTGCAATGGATTGTCAATAAATCTCAACAAGATACATAAACTGAAAGCAACAGTATAAAAAAGCAGTATTATAAAAATAACTTTTACTTTATAGGCATTAAAATTCTCTGACAATTATTAATATGATCTGTGCTATTATTCATTTTTCTAAGTATATCAGCATCAAAATGCTGATCATATGCTGACAAAATATTAATGTAAACTGAGATTTTAATACCTTTAAGAAGGTATCAATGTAAGGAGATTAATACCCACCCAAATAAGTGTTCACTCTACATACCACCCAATTGTTTTTTATTTTCTAATTAATTTTTTAAAATTTTTATTGGAGTCTAATTGATTTACCATGTTGTGTTAGTTTCAGGTGTACAGCAAAGTGAATCAGTTATACCTATACATATATCCACTCTTTTCTTTTTTTTTTTAAAGATTCTTTTCCCATAAAGCCCATTACAGAGTATTGAGTACAGTTCCCTGTGCTATACAGTAGGTTCTTATTAGTTATCTATTTTATATATAGTAGTGTGTACATGTCAATTCCAATCTCCCAATTTATCCCTCCCCCCACTTATCCACCCAACTAATTTTAAAAAGTGTGGATGAACAGAGGCTCTGTATTATTCAGTGTAAAAAGTTCATAACTACAATTAATTCAGTGCTACAAACAGCACTGAAAGAACAATGCTGAACTAGGTACACCTGTGCACATTTGAAACCCTGAAGACCTCAGAGGAGGTTATTATAATACCACTTTTCAGATGAGAAAACCGATGCCTAATTTGCTGCAACAAACAGGCAAAGAAATCATAATATTGTATGATTACAACATTCTTCTCTCTTCTTCTGTCTCCCTTATATGGAGGTATGCGCCAAATCTACAACAAGCACAACATTATAAAAAAAATTTTTTTAACCCAAAAATCTGGAAAAATCACTTGGGGAAAACTACTATAAAAGGGATAGAAGGGAAGTTTTGAGTACAGAGAAACAACATTGTCCAGTTTAGTGATGAAATCTTAGAAAAGTCTATGAAAATGCAGATATAATAAAAAATAAACTATGCACAAAATACTAATATGTTAACAGTTAAGTATTACTTCATGTAACAGACAGTAAAAGTATAAAGTTGACTTTCAAAAGCTTAAGACATATAACGAGTTACTGACAGAAAACACACAATGTTTGGTTTGTTTAGGGGGTACACCTTTATGTTGGTCAGGCTGACATAGGACAGAACCATCCCAGTTCCCTGAAACAGCAAGAGAGGCAACAAGTTCTGAAAATTATTTCAAGTGTAATATAATATTCTCGAGCAAAATAATATGCCAATCTAAATGTAGAATGCAACAAATTATAAATTGTAGAAGTAATATTCCTACTTATAATTCTGTGACCATATATTAAAATCTCAACAGTTACATACTTTTTGGATCAAAGTAAATAATTTAAATCTAAGTAAATGACATTTCTTCCTATATATGAGCCCTAACAAGTAAATGGAAAAGCCTAACTAGCTAAGCTGTCACACACTTAAAACGATAATGTCTTTGTAGCAATATTCTCTCCAAGGATAAAGAACTTTACCTTAAGATAAACACACACAGCTAGAGTAAAAATATCCCAGTTACTGGAGAAGAAAAGGGTTCTCATAATGTTTAAGTAAACTAGTCTTCATAGCTTTGAATGAAAATTGTATCACTGAAGCTACAGTTGCCTACATTTACACATATGACAAGCTGAGATTATACATAAAATTATAAATTCATAATAAAAGTAGCCATTATTTATCTGTTGAGTCCTTTTTGTGTTGAGCACTTTACACAGTGCCTGTTTCACTCATCAATAATACTGTAATATAAATTCTAATATCTTTATTATAAAATAAAAACAAGACCACTGATAGAAAGGTTACATAACCTTCTCAACTTCATTAGTGGTGGAATGAGTGGAAGAGCTGAGATTCAAAGCCAGGACTGACTTCAAAGCCTTAAATCTGTGTTTCCAAGTGACTGACTTCTCTTTAACAAGCTAGCACTGCCTCTATTTAGAGCAGGGATTTCATACTGAAAGGTCAATAGGGCCTAAGAAGGTGGTGTAAATAAGTGAAGAAGGCGACAGAAAAGACCAGAGTGGCGAGGCCTGAGGCTACCGGGGGAACACGTCCCAGGTGTGGAAGGTGTCCTGCTCAGGGGACGTGGGTCTGCCACGCTGGACTGTGGGCCCAGCGCCCAGTCATGCCAGAGGCCTCTCAAAAGAAGCTGGAAATCCAGCATGCTTACGTGACATACTCTGATTCTTTAAGTGTTAGTGAGTAAAATAAACCCTGGAATTACTACTGCGGTAAGCGTGGGGCCACATTTAGACGGGCACAACGAATGGCCCCAGAAGCGTGCAGAGAGGCCCTGGCACGCACAGACAGGCAGGCTGTACCTACCTCTGGAAAGAAACTTTCCCAGAGGCATCCTTCGAGTCCACACAATCACCAGTCTCCTTCCAAATCTTTCTAAGTGCCATGCTCTTCCCACCAGGGCATCTACTCCTGCCTTCTGTTCACTCTCCCTAAAATGCACTTTCCTGCAATCTTCAAGTCAGCCTCTACTCAAACTCTGGATCTCACTTCAAGTACTACCTCCTCAAATGAAGTGTTCCGACTCCCACAGAAAATCCTCCAACTTTAGGTTCTCACGGCACAATGCATCTGCACACACGTGGCACAGTCATAATTTCACATCTGAGTGACTGACTGATGTGTCTCTCCTCCAACAGACCATTAAAAAAGCCCATACTCATATGTCTGGTTTTCTTCATCTTCGATGTCCCTGCACCTAGCATAGTACATGGCATACAAAAGCACTCAAGAAATATCTGCTGAAGGAAGAGTAGAGGGAGGGAAGGGAAGGAGAGTCTTGAGTAACAACGTCTTAACCAGCTACCTCCATCTCCTCCTGGCCCCGGCTCTAGGCCCACCTCCAGAGAGCACTGGTACTAGCACACTCCCGTAACATTTCAAGCAGGGATGAACACGTTAACTGACCACCAAATGAGAACGAAGCAAGCTTTATAGAACAGGGAATGGGGCAGTTACTGATGTATATATTCCTGCTTAAGAATGTAACTTGGAGGAGACTGAGATTCTGGATCCTTCTCAAAAGTGAAAGTTGACAGTGATAATATTAGACCTCTAACACAGATACTGAAAATCCACCCAAGTTTACTTACTATCAAAAAAATGGTTTCCCAAAAGAGATCATAAGAACTACGATGTCTGTTGGAGTCTCTTCAAATAACGACCTTAAAGGGAAGCTTTTGATCTGTATGATTTCAGAGTGCAAAAGGTTTCCTCAAAAATGAAGACAGCAAGGTTATCGAGAGTCAATGATATTCAGTAAGAACAGAGGAAAGAATAAACAGAGGCTAGAACACGTGGCCTTTCCACGTGAACATCAACAAGCTAGATTGGGAGATTAAAATAAAGTAGTTCTTGATAAAGGATTTCCAAATCTTTATAAATAATAACAATGAACTGTGATCATATCTTTCTTATTCCCTCTCCGGTGGAACCACAGATAAGTTCCTTGCTACTACCTAACAAAAAAAGGTCTTCATCATCTCCCTTATTTACTATACAATGAAAAGCATTATCAAGTGGCATTTTCTTAGTCTAAAACGGCCCCTTTCACTGAAGGAATACATGAAAATATATTCTGATGTCCCCCATACTGAACGGTTTCTACTCCCAAACCACGACTCCTAAGATAGCTTCAATTACACTGATTCTATGCAACTCTGGTTCTTTGCAGTATTCTCAACAGAAGGGAGGAGAGGGGCAAACTTGGGGGTTAAACAAGCTTGGGAAAGAGTCCATACTCCTGTGTTCCAATTAAGAGATTTATAGGGGCTTCCCTGGTGGCGCAGTGGTTGAGAGTCCGCCTGCCGATGCAGGGGACACGGGTTCGTGCCCTGGTCTGGGAAGATCCCACATGCCGCGAAGCGGCTGGGCCCGTGAGCCATGGCTGTTGACCCTGCGCGTCCGGAGCCTGTGCTCCGCAACAGGAGAGGCCACAACAGTGAGAGGCCCGCGTACCGCAAAAAAAAAAAAAAAAAAGAGAGAGAGATTTATACATTAAAAACGATGAGATTCCTATACCACAAAATCTGCTTAATCCAGTATTTCTTAAACATTATAGAACCCAAGTGACATATTTTGGGGGAAGTGTCCCAACCCAGGAAAGCCCTCTAACTACTCTTAGAGGTGGTGTGTCTCTGTATTTCTTGGCACAATTCAAAAGCTATACTTTACAAACCTGTAACTTTAAGGTACCTGAGCTTCTGTTCCTATAATAAACTTCAACAAATTATTATCTTTACAAAGTGTTACAAAATATACTGCCTGGGCCCTAATTTCTATAGATTTCAATAACTTATGGTTCTTATGAAATATTATCAAAACACATACCCCTTCCTTCTCTGTAACAGATACAGAAAAAAACTCATTTGTATGAAAATTTTCTAGTCTGCATAATGTGACTTATTAATTTAGTCTAACATCTAAGAGAACTCTGGTGTCTTGAACTTAAAAGACATGCAGATCAATCCTAATGCAGATTGAAACTAATCTTGGTAACTCTGTACATCAACCAGGCATATCAAAACCCTGAAGAACAATGGTAGCAGAGCTGCACATAAATTAGAAAGGAAGTCACATCTGTGCAACAAAGCCTTTAACATACTCTTAACTGCTTGGTATGTCTGGGTGGATCTCATAACAGAAACTTTCTTAACTGGAGAATGAGGTAGAAAGTTGGTGAAACTTGCAAGCTCACAAACAGGTAACAGTTTCAAAAGAAAAAAAGAGGAGGAAAAAACATTACACTGAAAGGATAAGTTTGAGATTCAACTAAAAAGAAACAATTATCAGAGTAATTTCAAAGCTTTCAGGTTCAAAGTTCTCAATAACAACTGCTAAATGAATCAGGCCACAAGCAGCACAGAGATGCAAACTGGGCATTAAAATATTGGAAGTACTAACAATTTGACCATTTCTAGTCTTTCTGCTGCGTTCCTACACAGTGTCTTTTTGTGATTAGTTCTGTAAAATCACACACCATAGAACTGTTCGCCTCTTATATTTAGGAACAAAGACTTTGATAAGGAAGTAGAGCCTTATCATTCACACATTGTTTAATTAAGAAGCTGTCCTTGGATTTCAGAAAAACTGTTCTGTAAAAAGCATCTATTAAAAACTATCACTGATTTTACCAATTGCTCGGAAGCTCAGTAATGAAATCAATTTCATGGCATTTTAGATGAGACAAAAGTAAAACCAACAGCAGCAACAGTTAACCACAAAAAAACTTATTTTGATGGCTACACCAGGGTAACAACATCAGTTCCATAATTCACTTGGGGAATGGCGAGGAGGCAAGTTCTGACCCCAAGAAAAGGTCAATAAATAAATCTTTAAGAATTTAAGTTCAATCTTACAGCTATGAGTTACCTTTTGAAGTCAGGAAGACCTAGGCAGATCTCATAAAATGGGTGTACCTAACCTTTTACCACCTTCCCCTCACCCACTCGACTCTGGAGACACTGGCCTGCGTGCTGCTGTATGGGCCTCAATCCTGACCCTGCGTGTCTTTCATGGAATGCTTGTCACCAGGCTCTGGCTCAACTGTCACCTCCTCAGAGAGGCCTCTCTCACTCCTTTCTGTAAAGAGTCCTATCTGGCTTATTCACAGCAACAACCCAAGCAACCAGAACACGGTCTGACACAAATACTCATAAGCACTTGTTGAATGAATAATGCGTCCACGTACAGTTTCAATAATACAAAAACAAATCTGATGACAATTTAAAAATAAGTGTTTTAGCAAAATACATATAAAGACAAATATCAGTGCAGAAACTAAAAAAAGAACAAAGACTCACAGATAACAAAGATTATTGCATAGATTAGTGGTTACCAAAGGGATAGGTAGTTGCGAGGTGAGTGAAATGGGTGAAGGGGTCAGCTGTATGGTGTATGGTAACTAGACTTGTGGTGGTGATCACTCTGTAGCATACACAGATGTTACTACAATGTTGTACAACTGAAACTTATTTAAAAAAAAACGGGCCTTGGTCAGATCACCTAGAAATAACCATCTTTAGGACATTAAAAAAAAAAAAGAAAGTTTGCCAAAAGTGAGCCAAAGGCTTATAATCATGGACGTCATGTATTTGGCTGTGTCAAGTATGCAACTTGCAGCATGACATCAATCACTGCAATCTGTCTTTTTAGAACGTAAAGCGTTACTTTTTTTTTTTTTTTTTTTGTGGTATGCGGGCCTCTCACTGTTGTGGCCTCTCCCATTGTGGAGCACAGGCTCCGGACGCGCAGGCTCAGTGGCCATGGCTCATGGGCCCAGCCGCTCCGCGGCATGTGGGATCTTCCCAAACCGGGGCACGAACCCGCGTCCCCTGCATCGTCAGGCGGACTCTCAACCACTGTGCCACCAGGGAAGCCCAGCGTTACATTTTAATAACATGAGATATTATGGCAAAGAACTCTCCCAAATTGAATCTCGTAACTCCTCACTGACTTTAAATTCTCTAACCAGGTAGCATACAATCTACTTGCAAGTTAATCAAAGCAGGTTTCTTTACACTCAGTTTAAAAAAAAAAGACACCCATGAATCAAATAATCACCCCACAGCTCTGTCAGCACAACTGGTCATTAAAGATAAATGTATGAAATTGAAAATGTTGGAGAACAAAGATTTCCTTCAACATCTGCTACTCACATAAAATGAATGGAACAAAAGAACCTCTGCATTCAGAGTGACTTACCGTTACAGACTTCAGCGTCATACCATGATAGGTGCCCATAGTGTCAATTTTGAAGCCTTCCGTTTCTATAAAGAAAGGGAGGTTACCATTAGACTTTACATATTTCATGATAAAGAACAAACCTAAAGTAATAATCTACATTATATCTGACAGTTCAACAGAATGACAAAGCCTTGAATCTACTATAGATATAAAGTTAAATTATATACTTGTGAAGTTAGAAACTTTAAAAGGAGTACTGGTCTCCAAAATACATTCAATACACACCAATGAGCCCAAAATGCAGAAGCTGGTTAGGACTCTAAAACCATGTTCAACGGTCATATAGTTGGTTGGAAATATCAAAAATTAGATTGAATAAAATACTTTATAACCCCCAAATTATTTAGTCCTAATATTCAACTACAGCACCACTAAAAGCATCTAACACCATGAGACCTCCTTAACTTATAAAAAGCTGTGTTCCAAAATTACAATCATCAGCATATGTTATGTAACTCACAGAAAAGCAACGTTGTAAATAGCGACAGGGACTCCAGGACAGAGGCCCAATATACCTTTCTGTGATGGGTCAGATATTAAATATTTTACACACTGCAAGCCGTATAGTCTCTGTCACGACTCCTGAATTTTGCAGTTGTGGTGCAAAAGCAGGATGAACAACATATGTAAACAAATGAGCACAGCCTGATTTGGCCCAAGGAGGTTCAGATTTGGTCTGTGGGCTCTAATTTGTCAACCCCTACTTTATATAATTCGTCCCAAAAGAAAAACATTGCAGTGGATAAAAGAACACATTACTGTCTTTCTACACCATGGATTCAGTACATGCCTTTATCCAGCAAATGAAACCAGCACACAAAATTCACTGTATAAAGACAACAAACCCTTTAATAAACTTAAATGGAGATTTCAGATTATGCAGGAAAAAAATCGTAAATGATAAACTTCTAGTTGCCTCTAACCCATTTTTTCACGAATGAAGTCAAGATAAATGAAGATCCCAAGAGAAGTTGCGCTGACATCAGGCACCCCTCACTAGCCATCTTACTGATGCGGAAATGGTTCACTATTGAATTAGCCGTGTTAGCTATCACAAAACAAGTCCTCACATGCCTACTCTAAAATCTATGCTTCCCAAGTTCTCAATGTATACCTTTATAAATGGGGAAATATGATTTTATATATAGAATTTCCATTCTAAAATAAACTTCTGAGAAACAGAATTAAGGCTACTAGCAGTAAATATTTATAGATAGCTTATTACATATACCAGTTACTATTCTGGGGACTTCATTAACTAGTTTAATCCCCACAATAACACTAAAAGATAGGGACTACTACTAACGCTACTATTAGTATTGTAATGACACACAGGAGGAAACTGAAAGAGACTGCACTTAAAGTAACTTATCAAAATTATTCTGTAAAATGCTGGACAGTATTTTTAGGCTTTGAAGGCCACACGATCTCTGTCGCAATTCAAACTGCTGTCACAGCACTAAAGGAGCCACAGGCAACACAAAAATGAATGAGTGTGGCTGTGTTCCAACAATACTTGATTCACGAAAACATGTACATGGTGGCACAGACTTGGCCTGCAGACGTTAGTTTGCCAACCCCTGCCCCGAACACCAGGCCACAGTGCCTCTCAAGTTCAGCACGGCCACGGTAAGGGGAAGACCAAAATTAAGTAACTTGCCTTCTTTTCCTTTGAATCTTTCCTGGTCGTACCTGTTGTAGGCAGCTGGAATAGGCTGCTTGGTACGCAATGTGGGATCCTGTAGAAAAATATAATAACTATGAGTTACATGTCAATATTGTTTAAATTGTTACTTAATACTCATAATAAAAAAACACAATAAGGGTATTGTTTTCTAAGCCTTCTTCTTCTCAATATTTGAGCCAATAAGACAAAAACAAGGAGTAGACAAAAGTGGGGAATCATCTGAAGCTGATTTTCAAGATACTATTTACTGCTAGAAAATTACCATCCCTGCCAGGGACAAGGCAAAGGACCCCAAGTAAACGTGCACAAAGGCACAAAGCAAAATTCTTAGACACTGCAGAAATAAAATCGGTGTACTTAGTAATTTCATTCTAATTACTTAAATTTCTTCACAAATTAATAAACTGTCTCCAGTCATGAATTATTTTTAACAAAAAAAAATTTTTAATGCAAAGCTTATTGGGCTGACACTTTGGAGCCTTTTAACTGAATTATTCCAATTATTAATCCTTATATTAAATAAATAACAATGACAATAAACCCATATATCAATGTACAGTGTAAAACTGAAGCTAACAAAGGTGTTTTTTAAAAATACTGAGAAAAACTTGCTAATCTAATGATGTATAATTTAATTCAAAAATACTTTATATAAAACTCAGTCTGTAATAATCTAAAGAAGCAGATTTAAAGAATATTCCCAAAATTGCTTGGGAAATTCATGGTATTCATAAATACTGAAATATGCTTCATTTCGTTACAACAGGATGCTACCGCTATTATTATTCCAAATAAAAGATACTCAATTCAAGACTGTCACTAGGTATACACTTCTATTGTGAAATGCCAAACATTAAAATTTTCAAGTATTTTAATGATTATGGAAACAGAGAGAATATTCAGTCAAGAAGATAATGGCCGAACTGTTTTAAGATTTGACATAAGTTTCATGCCAGCTGCTATTCAAGATGTCAACCAATTCATGACCATAGGCGCCCTGTGTTTCACCATAACGTCACCTGCCCCACTACCTGTCTGACTCATCTGTATGTCCCGTTAGACTACAAGCTCAAAGGGGCTTTCATTCTTGTCCCTCCTGTATCCTTGTCAGCAAACTGCCTGACAAATAAGAGGCACTTAAAAACTTGCCAGAAAGTCACCTCAAGTGTTCGTCTAAATACCGGCAAAAATTCACTACCTCTAAAAGGGTAAACACCAAGGATTTCATGAACAAATAAAACTACTAGTTCTTGCAAAGACTGCATTAGTACTCTACCAAATTTTGACATACTTTAAAAAATTCTATATAAAAAGATTTTATTTGCATATTATTTTTCCTTTGCTGAACCTTATGAAACTGGCTTCATAGATTTCACTTATATGTGGAATCTAAAAAAGAAAACAAATCAACAAACCAAACAAAACAGAAACAGACTCACAGATGTAGAGAACAAACTGATGGTCACCGAAGGGGTTGGGGGGAGTTGGGGCAAAATACGTAAAAGGGGTTAAGAGGTACAAAATTCCAATTACAAAAAAATTAAGTCACAGGGATGCAATGTACAGCACAGTGAATACAGTCATTAATACTGCAATAACTGTGTATGGTTAACAGACGGTTACTAGACTTACGGTTCTGATCAATTTGTAATATATATAAATGCAGAATCACTATGTTGTGTACCTGAAACTAATATAACATTGTATGTCAACTATACAATAAAGAAGCAAATAAATACTCTAAGATGTTTTCAAAATTACAACACGGAATAATCGCTTTCATTAAAATTACTACATAAGCAACAAAACATTCTTACCACAGGTGCCGCATTTGGGGCCGGTCGCTGTTCAGGTGCACGCCCTTCTTCTCTGGCTTTTACTGATTGAAGAATTGCAAAAATATTCTTGGAAAAATTCTGAAACAAATGGATTTTAATTATTAAGTCTGCTTAAAATTAAATATCCAAAAGCAGTAAGTTTACTTAATAAACAATTTCAGACTCAGTTTTCTTCCTATCAATTCTTCCCTACTACATCATAATGAGGTATGATTACTACACAAGTAAGTAAGAATCAACTGCTACTAGGAAATTCACCCAAAGATCAATTATTATAAACCCCGTGTCACTCACTTATTTTCATTTTACTTAAAGTGCATAACTGGCTATAAATTCATTCATATTCTCCATTTATTCAAATATGTAACCAGGAAACAAGTTAATATTAAAAAAAATAAAAATATGGCAGATTTGTTGCCAAGGGGGCTTCTTAATTCTAAAAGAAATTAATCCTTCTGAAAGAAATCAACTACTATATTCTCTTCTAGGTATAATAAACTCCAGTGCTAATTTCAGACTGCTATAATTTTTATGAGATGTTGAAAGTTTTAAGATACTGTTTGTTAGGACTCAACACGCACTTTTCAAAGTTTTTAAGTTGGAATGCAATTTAAAAATTTAACTTAACTTTTGCACGAACAACCTTAGCAACACTGAACAAAGCTGACGAATCTGACTCCTCCTTCTTTCATGAAATATTCTTCTTTTACCTGAGTCTCTCCCTCAGTTCCCTTGGGGCTCTTCTAATTCTGCCTGTCAATCACTTATCATTTTAAGCAACATGTTATGACTATAAGCCAAACACCTCGCTTGGCACTCAGACACAATGACAACTAAGAGAGACGTCGTCCCTGTCCTCGTGAACCTCAAGTGGTTTCTCTTCTCTATACAATTAAGAATACTGTTTCTTTGGCTTGGACAGCTTGTCCCTCCTAATTACTTTTTACTATTTAGGTATCATTCTCTCGTCGTGGTTCTAGACCAAGTTAGCTGCCCTTCTTGGGTAGCATCCCTATAATGTCATATGTCACAATTACTGCTTATTTAATTATCTCTCTCCTATTAAAGAATATAACCTCTGTGAAAGCCAGGACCAATGCATCTCTAGTGAGTGCCCACCACGTGCCTGGCTGGTAGATGCTGAATAAATATTACACAAATAAACATGTATACAAAAGGTGAGATAGCCTGAAACATAACTTTAACCATTGCCCCACTAATAGTACTTACAAGTTCCTATAATTCTTTAGGACAGCAAACAAATGTCTCACAACCCCTTCCCACTCTCGAGAATTATGGCACACCCCAAAGAGTTTTATTATATAGGTTACAATATTTATCACATTAGAAATTTAAACTAAAATATTTTAAAAATATTAATTCCTACAAAAATGAGGGAAAAAATATTCCACATAAAAATAACTTGTTTTTATGAAAAAGTATTTTCCAAAATGCACAAAAAGTAAGGACAAGGAAGAGTGGCACTATGTTAAATTTAGGAAACTGTTAAGGTCTCAGTAGCAAAAAGAAACCTCTCAAATTCTAATTTTCTCATGAAAGTTCACATTTTATTACTGGCAACAAATACTGTCAGTTCCATTTCTTGAATGAACAGGCTTTCTTCCCTCATTTTCGAAAAAATGTCAAATGCACAAGTGCTCTTTGTGGAGACAATCATCAGATTTGGGGATGCAGGAGTGCTTTGTATGCTCTGATTTCATCATAGAAAATACTAGAAAGACATATACTCAAAGGTTAAGATTTAATAAAATTAGTAAATTTTCAAATTTCACCAAGGACATCATTAGTAGGTGAAGAACAAAATGGCTACTAGCAAAGTTTGGTGCCAATGCTTTGATTCATGCCAAGATGCCAGCAGTTAACCAACCACTGCTTTTGCACCAGCAGTGAGAAGGTCAACACAGTGACATATGCAAATAAAATCTTAATCCTATTATGAAAATAGTTGAAAATATGAAAGTCAAATTTCATTACTTTAAAAATAATAAAGCATTTCATGAGAGACACAAACTCTATAAGAATCAATCAAAATGTTACTAGCTATCTTTGTGTGGTAGAATTACAGGGGATTATTATCTTCCTTTTAGTGATCTCTTTTTATCAATCTTTCAAAGATGAACATATACTTGTGTATGTAAGTTTAAAAGCATGTTTTAAACAGTATTATAAAATCAGGCTGCCTTTTTGTAGGGTGTTTGCAGTGGTAATATAACTACAAAAGTATGTAGTTACATTTTTCATGGAATTTTAAACCTGTCTTTTATTTCGGAAACTCAGAAAAAAAGAAAGCCCTGATACCTGGTAATAATGAAGATCTGTCAAAAATCACAGGGGCTTTCAGGGCTATAAGTACCTAAAAAGGTTTTTTTAGAGGGTTTATTTTAGAGTTTTGCAGATGAGAACAGTATACAGAGAGGGGTTTCAGTTAAAATTGTTGCTTTTGACTTTTAAAAATGTTCATACTCATAGAAACAAACCTAGCTACCAAACAGTTCTTCTAGTATTAACTTATTTTTAAAATTACACATTGGTGCCAACAACAGTAAATTATATTAGAACACTAAGTTTTGAAATGATGGTACAATCCTGCCACCTAGAGCTCAAAGAAAATTGTTCATTTCAAACGTTACAATGAACGTTGGTAGAACAATATAAGTAACAGTATTTAACTATTAGCCATACTAGGCAGTAAAAATGAGTATCAACAGATCACTTTATTTTAAATACAAAAATGAAAGTTTACTCACATTCTCAAATTTCTCTATAATTCTAAGCTCTGGAGAATGATTCTTAACCTTGACCTCAAGTACTTTGTAAAACAAGTCAAAGTACAAAAGAAAAAGAATTCTTTCCTTCATATATTCTTTTCTAGTAGCTTTATTCCTACTAAAATGGCACAGTAAACTTAAGGCCAGAATCCAAAAAGAACTGCAAAGAAAACCAGTCTGCCTGGACCAATGTTAAAGTTCACTTTCATCAGTAATCTCATAACTTCTATAAACCTTCTCACCAAATCACCACTGTGAACTGGGCATCAGTGAAGAATTAACATTTAAGGGAAAATTCGGATGTGTGGGAGGAAAAGACAGGTGAAAAGAGGTAAGTGAAACAGAATCAACGCAAACTTTTTGGAGATGTATTAAGATACTAAACATCCAGTATCTTTCAACTTATCTTTCAAAATTTAAAGTACATATCTCCTTTAATCAGCAATTCACTTCTAGGAATTAATCCTTTTGCTATATAGACATAAATGCACAAAGGTGTATGAACGAGGATGTTTTTTAATGCAGTTTTTGTAATCATGAATAGGAAGGGAAGGAGACAGGGAGAAGGGGAGGAGGAGGGAGGAAAGGGAAGGAAGAAAACCCACAATCCTGTAGCAAAAAACAAAACAACTCCATTAATAAGGAATAAACATCCACCTAACAGACTATAACGTATCAAACACACTCAATACATGTTTGCTGACTGATTTTCGTTAAGTTCTCTACTTTGTGAGGAAAAAAATTAATAACGGCATTAATGATCAGAGAGCTTGCCATCAATATTCCTTGTTCATTAGGTTTAAGCAAAAATCTCATCAACAAGAAAACTGTAGATCTCTTTGGATTTACAAATGAGGTGAAAATAAAGGGACTCACGCTTTGTATCAGACTTTTTCATCAGCTTCTCTGGTGACCAACAACCAACCACATGCTAGAATGGAATGGTAAATATGGCCCCTTAGAAGTCTACATTATTACCGATCTGTCAGATATGAACTTGAAACTTCCTCCTCATGGGAAACTTTAACCAGTTTTATAACCAACTGTAGATGAAACACACACACTGACTCTAACGAACAAATAAAATATTTCAATTACCTTTCCTGTGCTCTGTAAGATAGTTGTTCGCGTCCTCCACACCCTTTCTCTGCTGACAATATCTCGGGTCACGTCTACTTCAGCATCCACAAAACTCCTCTGTTTTAGGGCAGTTATATCATCATCTAAGTCAGTCTTGATGGTAGATCGTTTCTTAGCCATAATTTTGGCTTTGATTGCAGCAATTTTTTCCACCGACATAGCTTCGGACAAAGACCTGAAAGCAATTTCTTTCTTAATATTCACAGCAAGGATCTCTTGAGCATATCATAAAATATTCTGTGACATTTTTAAGTTCCTGGTAATAACACTATAAGTGGCAATAATTAAGCTTTCCTTCTTATATATAAAACTGACATATTTGATAACTTATGACCATGTAAGAAAGAGACCCTATAGAAATATTGCACTATAAGCAAACTAGTAATTTCTTAGAAGGAACAATGCAAAAAATTTTTCACATTTTTTTTAACCTTTTGCCCTCCCAATCAGAGAATTTTGCACAAGCTGATCACATACCCTGGGACATCCCTCCCTCACCCTGCCTTTAAAACTACTTTGCTGAAACCCTTCAGATTGTTTGGGTTTTTTGAGCACAAGCCACCCGTTCTCCTTGCTTGGCCCTGCAATAAACCTTTCTCTGCACTTCCCCCCACCCCCCAAAAAAGCCCTTTTCTATGAGACTTTTACTTGCTAACCCTCCCTCCCACCCATGCAACTTATACAAACACACACACATATGTGAGCATGTGCATGCACCACCCTAGAATGGGGGTAAAAATTTTTCATTCCGTGAAGAATTCACAGTTTAGGTTTTCCTCGAAACTTATTTCAAGGTTTCAAATCTATATGCTACAATGTACAACATATCAATTTTATAGATGACAGAGGCTTTTATATGCCACATAAACATATACTCCTTTTAAAGCCTAGAAGATAAAACCATATTTTGAAATTTTCTTTTTCTTTCCTTTATTTTCAAATAACATGTGAAATAGCAAACAGAGCCTATGCTTTCAGAACTATTTAGAAAACAAAAAAGACAACAATGAAAGTATAGATTTCATTAAGATCACAATCTTAAGCTTAGTGTCATTTTTCAAAATGTAAAACAAGAAAAAGAGTTTGGATACCTTAACAACAGTTGATAAAATTATTAGTCTAATCACAAGATGACAATCTTGAAATACGTTTAAACAACATGTGGGAAAAGGACAGGAATTCCTGCAGGTTTAAACATGGTAGTATTACATAGTATGTATTTTATTTACATTAGGTATGAAAGTACTTGCTCAAAGTATATGCTCAATATGCATTAGTATTTGACTCATTTTACATAATAATACACAACTTTCCCTTAAAATCTAAAGCATACCAGCATACCTTGAGCCAAATTCAAATACTTTTCTAAACTATAATCAAACGTGCATTGGACAATCATTGGACTTGTACTTCCAGCCAAGATGAAGTAACAGGGACTGGATTAACTCTCCTGTCTTGAAACAACCAGTCAAAATACATGAAACAATAGTTTACACAATACATGATATCAAGCAATGAAAGACAGTGATCTCTGACAAATGCAAACTAAATAATTAAGTCCTATGAAAGCTGCAGTTTATGGCCTTGAAAGTTTCCAACATGGCAGAGGGAGGAGAACCCAGGCAAAACTGTATTTCCTGATCTGAGAAAATGGTGCTGGGATTCTTCCATACGCAAGAACAAGGCGTATGGAAACTCATAGGCCAGAGTACCTGAGAAGAGAGAGCTGCACAGAAGGTCCCCCTCGAGTATTCCAGCAGAATACTGACTAGCACATAAACAACTGGAAACTAAAGCTAGGAACAGAACCACCAGGAGTATTAGAGGGAACAGTGTCCAGCACTCACTCAGGAGGAATAATAATACCTGTTGCCACCAGCCAGACTGAAGACCTCATATTCCTGGGGCATTAGGTAGAGTACTCAGAATGGTCTCGACTTTGCAGTGGTGGGGAATAACTACTCTAAATTAACATTGTTCAAATAACAAACCTTAAAGTCAAGACTCAAAAGGAAAAAACTGTTTCCAAGTGATTTAACTGTGTCCCAAAACAAAGCTAAAGAAAATTTAGAAGAATACAAAAACATCTAGCACTCAACAACATAAAATGCAAAATGTCTGGTATCCAAAGATTATAAGGCATATAAAGGAACAGGAAAATACAAGCCAAAATGAGGAGAAATCTAAACCAAAAACACTATAAACTGACACAGACGTAGGACTAGCAAACAAAGACATTAAAAGAATTAATGCAACTATTCCATATGCTCAACAAGTAAAGACATGGACTGCATATTTAGCCACCTTGTAGAGATAAAAAAAATACAATGTTGGAGACTACAAATGTAATGTGAATATAATTACAAAAGAAAACATTAGTGAACTATAGAAATTATCCAAAATGAACAGAAAAAAGAATCCAAAAAAAGAAAAGAACCCAAGTGAGCTGTTGGACAGCTTCCAGCAGAATACGAGTAATTAGGCCAGAAAGAGGGAAAAAGAAAAAAATTTTTAAGAAGCAATACCCAAAATTTTCTAAATTCAATGAAAATTATGAACCCAAAAATCCCCTCAAAAAGCTCAATGGACCTCAAGCACAAGAAAGATGAAGAACACTCCTCCAAGTCATGTGATAATTACATAGCTCAAAACTTGCAATACAGAAAATTTTTAAAGTAGTCAGAGAAAAAAGGGCACATTTAAAGAAACAAAAATAAGGATGACAGATTTCTAATCAGAAACAATGCAATCAAGAAGGCAGCAGTACAACATCTGTAAAGTACTTTAAAAAGACGTAGCTTGGAATTCCATATCCAGTGAAAATTAAAAAAAAAAAAAATAGGGGAAATAAACTTTTTCAAAAATAAAAATTAAGTTGAAAGAATCACTAGCAAACCTGCACAAAAAAGAAATGTTAAAAGAAGTCTTTTGGGGGGTGGGGGGAGAAGTCTTTCAGGCAGAAGGAAAAAATATGGGTACACAGGTCTACAACAGTAAAGAAGAGGCATGGAAATTTTTTTCTTATTTAAATCTCTTTAAAAGATAGTTTAAACAAGAATAAGAATGATGCATATTGGTGTTTATAACACACGTATGAGTAAAATATATGACAGGAGTATCACAGAGGCCAAGAGGAGGGAACTGCGAGTGCCTTCTAGCTGAGGCTCCGTGCTTACTCACACGGTGATGGAGCACAGAAGGTGGACTGTGACCCTAGCAACCACTCAAACAGGACAAGAGCATAAACTAATCAGCCAACAAAAAAGACAGAAGGGAATTACAGCATGTATTCATTCAATCCAAAATTAAATGAATTTCCTTTTTGGGGGACAAAATTTTAGTCCCCCAAAAAGGAAAAAAAACAAAGAGACAAACAGAAAACAACAGCAAATTAAAACTAGAATTAAGCATATCAATAATCATGTTAAATGTAAATATTTAACACATGGTACTTTACATAAAAAGTTTATTAATCACTGCTATAAACCAACAAAAGATTTCATGATAAACGAGTGGCTTGGATTATAATTTTTAAAAAGGAAAGATCAATATGGTAACAGAATCAAGAAGCTTCCAAAAAGCATAAGTAGCACAATGGCTTCCAATCCTCCCATCATAAAACATGCTCAAGCATCTTCTGAACTGAAGGCAATGAAGAACACATGTAGACAGCATACTAATATCCCTTTTTTCCATGTATACTTACATATACCTAGACTGTTCAGTTTCTACTAAAGAAATTCTTACCTGATCTGTTCAGTCTGTACAATCCCTTCTTTGTGACCCTCCAAACGAGCAGCCAATCTCTCTTTATCAAGGCGTACACACTCTTCATCCTGAAAATAATCACTCAGTGAATATTTTAAATTTTTATTTAACTTGTAGAACAACAACAAAAAAAACACTGCACATAACTTTTCCTTACCCAAGTTCCCACCTATAAAGTCCCAGGCATCACTGGCCTTTGGTCAATTTTAAAATATTTTTAGTTACATAAAGAGAACAATAATAAACATATGTTGGATCATGTAAGATTAAAACTGACTAAAAGCTTACAAATAAACTTTAGTAAGTTTTTTCTATGATTAAGTGTTCTTCCCATAACATATCATAGCTACTTTTATTCAGAAAGATAACATACAACAAATAAATTCCTTCTCTTCAGGGAAGTTTATAACTAAATTTTATGAGAAGGCTTTGCCACAGTCAAAAATTTCATTTTGGGTCTAGATTTTTTTCATCTGTTGCCCCAGGTCCTGAATCTATCAGCACAGAACAAAACACCAGAAGTGAAACTTTAATGGTTTTCAAAGTATGTTCCTCAAAACATCAGGAGCTTCCTACAAAGTGCCCAGGAGCCACTTCTTATCTGAATTCAACTTTGGTAGCTCGACTTTTACCTCATTTAGATATTAGAATCTCAGGTAAAAGTCAGTCTGAAAAGTGTTCGGTTACTTAAAAACAAAACTTACTAATTCTGATATAGTTCAATGCCCACATTCAACAGACAAGAAAACTGAGAACCAGAGTCAGCGTCTATGGCTAACAAATATGAAATTGTATAAAAACCATCAGTACGTTCAAGAGGTCCAGAGAGATGTGCTCCAATTGTGTTCTAACCATGTAAAACTCGAAACAGGCATATTGCTGAGATGAATGCAAAGATTAATATTTTAACAAGCACATTAAATTCTTTCCATTTGTAAGAATGATTTAACACGTATTACTCAAGTTCCTTCGGAAACTTATTTTTTTTTTTTTGGCCGCACCGTGCGCCTTGTGGGGATCTTAGTTCCCCAACCAGGGATCGAACATGGGCCCTCAGCAGTGAAAGCAGGGAGTCCTAACCACTGGACTGCCAAGGAAGTCTCAGGAGACTGATTTTAGAGACAACTGCAGCCTAGGTTTTAACCAGATCCTAAGGCTTCTCTCTGCTAGCATAGTGCCCAGCAGGTCCTCAATATAGATCTGCTGAACTGAAAACTGTTTATGTAATATATCAATAGCTATTTATGTAATTTATTTTAACCCTACAAATGCTCTGGAAAGCATTTTATGATGCTATTTCTTGCTGGTTTCTAAAGTTACCAGATCCTAGCAATTTTGCATTTCTGATATGTTCAATTTTTTTTCAAATAATTAAACCATGAAGTTCACGTTTTTCCAACTAAATGGTATCTCTAAATTCACTTTTTTAAAAAATTTATTTATTTTTGGCTGCGTTGGGTCTTCGTTGCTGTGTGGGCTTTCTCTAGTTGCGGCGAGTGGGGGCTACTCTTCGTTGGGGTGCGTGGGCTCCTCATTGTGGTGGCTTCTCTTGTTGCAGAGCATGGGCTCTAGGTGCGCGGGTTTCAGTAGCTGTGGGTCGCAGGCTCTAGAACGCAGACTCAGTAGTTGTGGCGCACGGGCTTAGTTGCTCCGCAGCATGTGGGATCTTCCCGGACCAGGTCTTGAAGCCGTGTCCCCTGCACTGGCAGGCGGATTCTTAACCACTGCGCCACCAGGGAAGTCCTAAATTCACTCACTTTGTACAAAGTGGGTTATAACTTCCTTACACATAAAGAGAGTTGGGGAAAATTTCAGTTTTACTGCCACAAAATTTGTACCCAGGATAGTGGACTAGGTAGGAGCCACACTGCCTGGGCTCTAATCCCAGTTTTGTGCACCTCAGCAAGTCACTTGTCTCTGAGCCTGTTTGCTCACAGATGACATGCACAGTACTGCAGACTTCAGGAGATGGTGGTTAGGATTACATGAGTTATGACATACATAAAGTACATACGGTATCACCTAGCACAGAATAACAACGAGCTAATTATCACCATCATCTGAAAAACATCGTGTCTATGTCTCAGAGTATCCTTAAATAAAATTATGTATCTTAGCATCAAATTTTGTCAGTGATTCTACTGTATGTACTTACCAACCAACCCTGTCTCTGCAAGTTACCTTTCTGATCCTTAATTGTGGATGCTTTGCTGTTCGTGAAGCAGGCAAAAGGTACAACTATTTGATTTTTATATAAGTGTGAAATGACAAAACTTAAGTTTCTAGTAATGTTAACACTACTGGTGACCCCAAGTGTTATTCCTCTACTGGTCATTGATATATAGCCAGTTCAGTCATTTCTCAGATTTTAAGTGTGCCTCTAATACATGATCCTCCATTTTCAGAGGGTTTATATGCAACTGATCTAGGGCTTGTTACAAATTTAAATAAACAGTATTGTACTCATACAATTTAAACTCCAAAAGTTTAATTGTCTTATGCAGTATACGAGCTGGTCAACAAATTTTCTTTTCAACGTTAACTGCATTGCTTACAGGGTTCTATTTAACATGAACTACCCTTGTTTACCAATACTAATATTCCACTTGCTGGCTATAAAATGCTACCAAAAAAACATATAACCTGATATGTCAATATTGGAAGAAGTAACTGGAATAAGGACTTCATGTTCACGCCTCTTCAGAGTGGAGTAAACTCCTACACCACCTTATTCCAGAGGTAGGCACACCACAACACAAAGGTCAAATCTGGCTGGCCATGTTTCATAAAGTTTTATTGGAATACAGCCTCGCCTGTTCATTTATGCATCGCCTGTGCCTGCTCTCACACTACAGCGGCAGAGTGAAAGAGCTGGACAAAGACTACAAGGCCCAAAAGGCCTGAAGTGGCTGCTATCTGGCCCTTTATAGAACAAGCCTTCTGACCACTCATCTAGGCCAACACTTTCATCGTAAGGGTATAAAGACAAAGAAAATAAAGTGATTTGTCCATCACACAGCTTGTATGTGAGAGATCTTACACGATAGCTCAAGCTACTTATTAATCAACTGTTCATTCTAATATTACCACTTTTCCAGGAAAACAAAAGTTCTGAGCACTACTATGAGCAAAGAATTCTTACTACTACATGAGTCCAATCTCCATAAAAAACCTGAATCACTTAAAATAAAGTTCCATTACCTCAATTCGCGGTTTTTTTGCTTCTGCCAAAACTTCATCTGCAGCTCGTTTGACTGTAAGGAAAAAAGAAGTAAATAAACATATAGTTTGGGGACTGGTGTTTGAAAGTTCAATATAAACACGCAACAAGACATACCTTGAGTAGATCTCTGCAGACCTATTTCTAGAGGGGCACTTCTGTCTATACTGGCCGATGTTGCTGAAGATTTAAAAAGATTTCTGTGAGAAAATAAATATTTGAAGACAGGTATTGGATATATTTACAAGTGAATGCTCAAGATTTGTTATATTTCTTACTTTATATATGGTTATTTCCCTTAAAAAATGTTTTAAAGCAGGCTTGTAAAAGCATTTTATTATAAATGATTAATCTGTATTAGAAAGTCTGTAAGAGGACAAACTATTTTTGACCATTTAACTTACAAACTGAGATATCTGACTGAAATCAACTTCAAAGAATATACTCCAATATCACAACACATGTATGTAAAAGTGTATGTAAACACAAATAAAAACATAAACGTATACATATATAAGGGAACAACATTAGAGCACAGCTCTGAATGGGGTGGTGAGAAGTGAGTCACGTGACAACGCAGAGAAACAAAATGTAACACAGAGGGAACAGCAAGTGCAAAGACTCTAAGGTTAGAAAAGCTAAAAGAACCAGGAAGACTGGACTTCTGAGGGCAGAGGAAGACTGGGAGAGGATGAGGGCACAGAGACAGGCAGAAGCACAGTCGCGAAGCTCAGGAAAGGAGGATGGGCTGTATTCTAAGTGTGACGGGAAGCCACAGGATGGCCTTGAGCAGGTGGGTGACACAATCAAGTTCAGAGGCTTTTTCAAAAATAGGTCCCTCTGAGTGGTGAGCAGAGGCTACACTGTAGGAAACAGTGGAGCGAGGACCTTCAGGAGGGCTACGCAATGGTCTAAAGAGGAAGGTGGAGCGGGGTGGGCGTATGATGGTAAGAAGCTGTCATACTTTCAAAGGTAAAGAAAGGACTTGCTGATGGAATGGACGTGAGCTGTGAGAGAAGAGAATCAAAGATTTCTCCAGGGTTGGTGGCCTAAGCAACTGTGTGAATGGGGTACCATTTACTGAGACGGGAACACTGGGAGAACAGACTTGCTGCTTCCGTTCTGTCGGTGGGGAGAAGGGAAGGAAGGACTCGGCACTCTATTGTGGATATGCTGCATTTCACATGCCTGTTAAATACCCAAGGGAAGATGCTGACAGTGAATTTCTAAATGTGAAGCTCAGGAACACATCAGTTTTGGAGATAAGGAAGCAAGAAAAAAAAGTGAGGCAGACAATGAGTGGAAAGAGAACCTCCAGAGTCTGGTGCCCCAAACGCCAAGTCAAGAAAGGCTTTCCAAAAGGGAGTAAGCGGTCAACAGTATCAAAGGCTGAGAGGTCAAGTTAGCTGCGAAGCGGAGAGACCAAAGGATCTGCTAGTCCTTAGGTCAGTGCTGAGCTCATAAGGGTGATTTGAGTGAGATGGTGAGGAAGAAAGTCAGATTGGAGTAGATTCAAGAGAGAATCAGAGGCAAAGAGGAGGCAGTAACACCACACAACCCTTGCAAAGAATTTTGTAATGAAAAAGAGAAGACAAATGGACCAGTAGAGAGTAGGAAGGTGGGGGACAGGGGGGCTCAGAGAACTTTTTTAATGAGAGAGACCACGGTGTATGTTCTAAAGGGAATGGTGCAGAAGAAAGAGAACTGACGATGCAAGACAGAAGCAGCAATGTGCAAAGGCAGAGTCTCTGAGAGTGCGAAAGGAGATGACACCCACACGCAGGGAAGGGGTGACTGGCCCCAAGAGTCAGGTGCATCCACTATAACAGGAAGGAGAAGACAGCATGTGGACACAGCTGCAGGTGGGGGAAGTTTTTAGTGGGAATCCACGATCTCTTCCCACTAATTCTTATTTCACAGGGGAAAAAAAAAAAGCAACAATGTCTATTTAAGAGTGAGAGCAATTAAAAAATTACTCACATGCTTCACCATTGAGATATCCAAGTAGATCTTTTCGGTCAGGTCTTCTAACCACCGGAATATTTTCAGTCTAAAGTCAAAATTTTAAAATAGATATCAAATCAATAACAATTATAAGAAACTTGGTAAAGATCAACATCCTGTAAAGTCTGAATTTTATTCCAACATATCTTGATAACATATATTTAGAATCATGTTTTTTAGAAAATAATTAGGCTGAAAGAACCTAATAAAATCTTGACAATTTTTAAGCATATTAATTTTTGGTAACTTTATCCTCAAAATTCCAGTAAGATATACAAAAGATAAGCATTAGAAATGAAACAATAACCCTATCCTCTTTGAAATACCAATTAGTCTTTTTTGTCCCTTGGCTTATTCTAAGCATTTAATTTTACTCATGATGTTTTGCTTTTCGGGACAAATACCATTTTAGTCCCATTGCTTGCTCATTTTATTCAAGGTTTCCAAAGTGCTTTCTTTTCTCACACCCAAACTAGACCTCCTCCAAATATGGCAACTGAACTGTTTCAAGTAAACTAAATGAACCACTAAAACTATATTTTCATAATTAACAATAAGTACATGTTCCAACAACATATACTGAGGAAAAGACAGGCTTTTCAATAAATGGTCCTGGGAAAACTGGACAACTACATGCAAAAGAATCAAACTGGACCACTTCCTTATACCATATACAAAAATAAACTCAAATGGATTAAAGACTTAAATGTAAGAATTAAGAAACAATAAAACTCTTAGGAAAAAACATAGGCAGTGTGTTCTTTGACATGAGTCTTACCAATATTTTTTTGGATTTGTCTCCTCAGGCAAGGGCAACAAAATAAAAAAATGGACTACATCAAACTAAAAAGCTTTTGCACCATGAAGGAAACCATCAACAAAATGAAAAGGCAACCTTCTGAATGGGAGAAGATACTTGCAAACAATAAATCCAATAAGGGATTAACATCCAAACTATATAAAGAACTCACACGACTCAACGTCAAAAAAACAAACAACCCAATTATGAAATAACTAAGTCATGGGAATGTAATGTACAGCACAAGGAATATACTCGATAATACTGCAAAAATTCTGTATGATGACAGATGGTTACTAGACTTATTGTGGTGATTAATTCACAATGTACATAAATGTTGAATCACTATGTTGTACACCTGAAAATATTTTATTACTGTATATTGACTACATTTAAACTAAAAAACAGAAAAAAGAAAATGATTAAAAAAATAGGTATGTGTTGCTTAGGCCCAGGGGAAAAATCAGGAGACTATACAGAAAAATGTTAACGACAGTTGTTTACTTTCTACATTACGTATCTCTTTTCTTATCCTTGAGTGTGTATAAATTTTGGAAGCAGGGGAAAAAAATTGAAAAATTAAATCTGGAAAATGTATCTGTTGTGCTACATGAGTAGTTTTCCTTTAATCTCCTATATTAGCAATTTGTAAAGAGGTAAGCAAAACAAATAAAACTGTATACTTTAGGCACCAAGTTATCCTTGGGCCATGAATTCAATGAATTCTATCATTACCACAATTTTCACTACCATTTTTATAATGTAAATTAAGGACAGCAGAGTACGGGAAAAACATGTGGTTACGGGATTATACAGTTATAAACCCTTTGTTACTTTATATAAGCAACAATGAACAAGAACCCTTAATATCCCTGGCTAACTATCTTATGTTGAGTACTGACTATACTTCACTGCAGCAAACATTCTGCACATGCTCCTCAATGACAGAGATAAACTACATTTAATCAGTTAAAATTAATCTGTTTTTAAGAAGTTAGGTTAAAATTTAATTTCTGCTGATGAGTATAAACAAGAGCCCACCGATTTTTTTTGTGCTTGTTTTTAAAAACTAGTCTACATGGAATATCATAAATAGTTAAAATATCTGAATTGATTTTCTTTAAATTACTGTGTCTAAGTATTATAACATACTTCATCATTTGGTCACTAATGAATTATATATACGTTATCACCAACAAAAAAAAGTATGAGTCTATTCACACTAAAATAGGGGCTATGAGTAGGAAAAACTCATTTCAGAAATGGTCTGCTCACAAGAAAGAGCAAATAATACAAAGGAGTTAGGAGAAAACAAAATTTGTAGAACCCTAGACTTTTAGAATTCTGCCCTTTCGATCTGTCAAGTATTTAAGAAATATAATAGTTAAATCTTACGTGACCGAAGGTCCTAGGGCCCACAGTTAACAATTACAGAATCAGTTACGTACTACAGCCATTCCCCAGAGACGTAATCTAAACCTATACCAAGTGTCTGGATTATCTTTATTACCCCAAAATTAATGGACTTATCCAACAAAACATTCTAATTAGTGCCTGATTCAGTTTTTAAAGATCTAATATGAGCTCACATAGCTTTATAAAGCGAGATGCTGATATTTTATCTCACTATTTCCAAAGTCTTAAATAGTTTCACCCTACATATTACTTTTTTCAACACATACTTGACACTAAATATATATTTCTTGTTCAGAAAAGCAGTGTTCATACACTCAGATGCAGAAAGCAGGCATCTTTCAAGCATCTGAAAACGAATTTATCAATTAAGTATGAAAAAAGTGTATAAAATTGATTAAAAATTCATTTTAAAAAGCTGTCTACTAAACTTGGTTCTTTTTGATGCCAAAAAAAATTTTTTTCCTTGCAATTAAACTAGATTTCTGAATATCAAGGTCCTTCCACAGGCTCATAAACTTTTTAAAACATCCCTACAAACAGCTTTGAAACTTCTGTTGTTATAAACATTACTCACATCTTACATGTAAAAAACTCACAGATTTAAAAAATATGCATAAATCACAGTGATCTATCTAATTTTGACCCTCCAGGAGACTTTCATATAGATACAAACTTTTCATTCTTCTGATCTAAAACCCATGACGGAAGTTATCCACACCAAATGATACCAACTATCAAATCAAAAGAGTTTTTAAATGAATTCTACTTACAGCTGCACGTCGGACATAAACAGGATGAGATAGGTGCACATTATTAAGTAGAAATAAGATAGAATCCAATGTGTAGTATTCTCTGGGTTGGCCTTCCTTCCCAGTCCTGAAATGATTAAGACAAGATTTTTACTCACAATTCTAATATAACTCCTTCAGCTTAATCATATGTATTAATTTATCTACACTCACTTTGCTATCCAACGATGGATTTAACATAGCTAACAAAGATACACGTAGAGTATGAAATTTAGTAAGTGCAACTGTCATTTGGGCAAAAGGAACACAAAAGTAGATAGTGACAAAAAGCAAGAAGTAAGGAAAGCACACCATATTCATACTTTATTACTACAGACTTTTTAGAATTTGGCCCAGTTAGGTTCTGGGCTTTGTCAATAGAGAGAGAAACCTAATCAGTTAGCCAGGATCCATAAGAAAAAACAATCAACCTGATTAAAAGAAGCACAACTACGACTTGTGCTAAACTTCCAAGATATGTATCCTGTCTCCTAAGTAAGATACTGCTGAAAAACGCTCTTCAACACAACAATTAATTTCAGACATTTGAGTCTTATGACATCCCTCAAATTAAGCCAATGATGTAAAACCAAAACTAATTCTACCTGTAATAAAACAATGTCGTCTAGGAGTGCAAGCTCTATCATTGCAAGCACATACTATTACTTGCTCAACAAATGTTAGTGTCCAATCCCACCCTCCCTATTACATTCTCTCCATCTAGAAATATCAACGTGTTATTTAAATTCATCTGAATACCGCCCAATACAAACAGCCCCAAACCTACTTTTCTAGCCTCTGTTTCCACTTTTCCTCTAAATCAATATATTTCAAACCACACACCACTTATCAATCGTTGTACTGTGAAATATAATATATGAGTCACAACCTGGTATTTCTTTATGATATATAAGAACAAAAAATAGAATGCACTGCATTCAATAAGAATAAATTTTTTAATGTTATGTACATGTGTGTATTTACATATGCACACAGAATAACAGTAAATGAAAATGATGGTATTGGTGTGATACACTGCTGTGAAAGTTTGAAATCTACTATTCTAAGCACTCCTTTCTCACTACTTGCTTCACTGAATGGCTGTCAAAACATTTCCTTTCCAGCTCTCATGCCTTTAACCACACAGTTCCCTCATCCTGGAACACCAAACCCACCATTTCACCCTCAGAATTCCTAACCATTCCTTAAAGCTTATTCATTTGTTCATTCACTTATTCAAGAAAAATCTGTAGCATGTCTATATGCCAAACACACGTCCATGAAACCTTTCCTAACACCCCCAGGTAGAAGTGACTGCTCTTTTAAGAGCGGGAATGAGATTCTTATCAAGTTATGTCTTATCTCCTCTACTCTCATCGAGGTAACCTCCTCTGAGGCACCGACCCAGCTCCTCACAATTTTTCCTAGTTCTCAGATTGAACAGCCTCGAGTACTCAGCCATTTTTTAAAGAAAAATCAATCAGTTAAAAACCCAATCAGCCCCTAGCTCTTATGGGCGGGGCAGAGGGCTCCTAACCTCTTCTAGTTTGGCACTGCCCAAATCAAGTTCTTTTCCCCAAACTCTTAAAAGTTGTTTTTAAAACCCAATCAAATGCAATTCTGTGTGGGCAAATTCCTTCTGGAAGAGAAAAAACACAGAAAACTCAGAATGATTTCTCCATCAACATTTCACAAAGCTAATTAAATCGTAAGCCCTCGAGGACAAAAGATAAAAAATAAAAAAATTAAAACCAACCAACTAAACTTCCCCTAGCTTTTCATCAACTCTTCCTAAAGCACACTGCTCCCACTCAATCAAACAAAATGAGTATGGAAGTTCTGGCCCAGGTTTCCAGCTATCCAAATGAAACACCACTGAGAGAGACATCACTCAAAAGGCCCCCAACGATGATCAGACATCTCTCTCTCTCTCTCTCTTTCCATAATACATATGTATGTATCTATATTCTTTTTCAGAGTCTTTTCCCATTTACTTTTCCCATTACTCCACTTCAGCAGTAACCTTCTCCCTGAGGAAACTCCTGCCTTCACCTCCAACAGATTCTGACTACTCTTCCAAAGTCACCGAATCTCTTTCCCGTCCTAACTTCAGAGTTGGTTCCCTTCTCTCTGCTTGAGGGAATCAGGAAAGGAGAAAGAACAGATCAGGAGCTGCAAGGGGCCAGCAGAGACAGTTACAGAGCAGCCGCGTAGAGAAAGGAACAACTAAAGAACAAAAAAGAGACTTTTGGGCACCCGGCGGTGCGATTCTTTCTACACCTATGCACGCAGCCAGCACTCGGCACACACGGGCAGAAACAAACCGCCACAGCACCCTCCCCCGACGCTCAGAGGATGGACCGCTGCAGACAGCTCTCCTCCAGCTCCCTCCTCACCTACAAGTGCAACTTCTACTCCTGGGAAAACTTTTCCTCCGGAGCACCGGTTTTCCTCCATCCCCAAAGGGAACGGGGGGAGGGGTTCGGAAAGAGGGGGCCCGGGGGCGCCCAACTCTGCCCCGCCGCCCCCCGCTCCCGGCCGCGCCGGACTCACCCCCAAACCACGTAGTTGGTCTTCACATTCTTGGGCCAGGAGAACTCGCCGAAGATCACTTCGTCCCCTTTCACCACAATCTCCTTCTTCTGAATGTTGTACTGTCGCAGGACGCTGAGCACGTCCGCCATCTTCGCCCCCCTCGCTGCCGCCCGCCCCGGGCTCCGCCGCCGCCGCCGCGCCCGCCGCCCTCTTCGCCTGTCGCCTCAACCCCCGCCTCGGCCGCCGCCGCCGCCGCCGCGAGCCAACTGCAGCCGCACTGGCAGCGGTCCGCGCCTACGACAGCAGCTGAGGAACGAGCCACCCAGGCCGCCGAGGACCCCGCGCTAGCAGGCAAGGCCCCGCCGCGGGCTGCCCGCGGAGAACGCCTGATCTCGCGACGCCAGGGCCCCCAGCGCCGCCGCCCGCCTCCAGGAGGCGCCGCGCCCGCCCGGGAAACGCCCCTCCCAGACTCCCACTCGGCGCGGGGCCGAATCCCGTCCCGAAACTCGGAGCGCGGGGACGCCGTGCCCACGTACGGCGCACGTACAGGGCGCATTGCCCGGCGCACGCGCGCGGAGCACGTAACTCATCCTCGCCCTCCCGCCCCGCGCGGCGCGTACGCGGCAGGCGACAGGTGCGCGCGCACCTGCGTGGAGGGTCTGAAACCTCCATCTCTAGAGGGCGCACTGGGTGCTCCACGACCCACCTGGAGTGTGGCCAGTGGCTCTCAGGTCTCTCCTTTAGAAGGATGGAGTTTGGCGAGAGATTTGCAGAACTGGGATTACCTTCCCAGCTAGATCGGACCCGCCTAGCAAATGGCCTCTAGGTCTTAGTGATTAAGCCCCCTTTGAAGGGACGGATTTGGCCGGGGGTTGTTTTGGGGGTTGTTTTTTATTACGTGTTTTTGGTGGACTCGCATAGTGGAAAAGACCGCGTCCAGTGGAGATCAATCCCGGGCACTGGTGTTTGTTAGCTGCCTTTTGACCTTGGGCAAGTTACACACCTTCTCACAGCATCAATGGGTTAATGGAGAAAATGGAATTAGTATAAGAAGGTGAAAGCACCTAGCAAATCATCTAAATATCATAAATGTTGGATCTTCCCCCTCAATTCCTTGGGTGGTGACTTTTTCCATCCTGTCCCCTTCTCCCCGCCAACCCCAAAGGGCTACATTTAAATGGCTCCTTTCCAAGATGCTGATAGGAAAGTTAGAGAACACGAACTCAATTTATTGATAGAAATTCAATATACTGTGGCCTGTTTACCTTAATTGAAACATATCCCATAGGCCATTTTTTTAAATTTCTCTTACTATAAGCAGAAAGGAAAAGAAGGCAACTTTGTGATTGACATAACCAAATTCTGTTACCTGCTTTGAAAAGACTCGATTCTCGTTAACTGCCTTACAGAGACATACATAGAAGAATGTGGTTCATTTTTTCCTTCTTTTTTATTGCGGTACGCGGGCCTCTCACTGCTGTGGCCTCTCCCGTTGCGGAGCACAGGTTCCGGACGCGCAGGCTCAGCGGCCATGGCTCACGGGCCCAGCCGCTCCGCGGCATGTGGGATCTTCCCGGACCGGGGCACGAACCCGTGCCCCCTGCATCGGCAGGCGGACTCTCAACCACTGCACCACCAGGGAAGCCTGTGGTTCATTTTTCTATACACTCTCTAGACATTTTGCAACTGAATTTGAGAAATTTTGGATATTCTGCAAATGTTCCCATTACTATCGTATTTTCCTAAACTTCACCCCAAACACTCAGGTTAAAAAGAACGTTTTTTATTTATCCCCAGCACTATCTACTCTATTTATACTTGTATCAGAGCACCCAGTACTACTTGACTGCCTCCCCTACAAAACTAAATGACAATAGACCTGTGTCATCCTATCAGAGTGTCTTGTACATTATTTGCCACGTTGTTGGCCCCTTAAAAAAATGTTAAATTAATAAATGTATAGATGAGTTCAAGGAAGTCAAAGGGCCGCCAGGGAAGCCCTAGCCACTGTTTTCAATAATAAAATCCTTCATTTCTGATCCAGGAATCTCATGTCTTTTGTCATCATCTATGAAACTGACACAAATTAACTTGTCAGCTTTCAAGTACAATAAAATCTCAGACCCTTCCCAGTCCTTGACCAGGAGTTGGCAAAATTTTCTGTTAAGGGTTGAATAATAAATATTTTAGCGCTTGTGGGACATATATGGTCTCTGTTACATATTCTTCTTCGTTTGTTTTTTTGATTTGAAACAATCCTTCAATTTACAAAAATCACTTGTAGGGCTTCCCTGGTGGCACAGTGGTTGAGGGCCCGCCTGCCGATGCAGGGGACACGGGTTCGTGCCCCGGTCCGGGAGGATCCCACATGCCGTGGAGCGGCTGGGCCCGTGAGCCATGGCCGCTGAGCCTGCGCGTCCGGAGCCTGTGCTCCGCAACGGGAGAGGCCGCAACAGTGAGAGGCCCGCGTACCACAAAAAAAAAAAAAAAAAAATCACTTGTAGCTTTCAGGCCACAGATGGGATTTGGTCTGAGTTTGCTGGCTGTTGTTCTTGATACATTTATTGGTCAAACAAAGTTGGGCTTTTTGACTGTTTGCTATAAGGAAGACCATACATTATGTGTATCTGTGCAGTATCTCTGTAAGAGGGTGTTAGGATTATTATAGGCTTTGGGACTGGTGTTAGGTAATTTGGGGAAACACTTAAGGATGTGGAGCTTTGCTCTTCTTTGGATCCTGTCAGGAAGCAAAGGTAAACTTATGACTGTGTATCTTAATTTTCTCCAAAGCAGGGATTGCCAAACTTTTTCTGTAAATAGCTAGATGGAAAATATTTTAGGCTTTGCAGGTGAACTATGGTCTCTCTCACATATTGTTCTTTATTTTTATTTTCTTTTATTTTTTTACTTTTTAAAAATGTTAAAAACCGTTCTTTGCTCAAAGGCTGTATGAGAACAGTCAAGGGCCAGATGCAACCTTATCTCGAAGGTGAGAGGAATGAAGTGAGGCTGAAACTGTAACTAGCAAACTGTGATGACCCCAGTAGTGGTCATTTTAGGATGTGTGTTCAGATATGATTCCTGGGCTTCCCTGGTGGCACAGTGGTTGAGAGTCTGCCTGCCGATGCAGGGGACACGGGTTCGTGCCCCGGTCCGGAAAGATCCCACATGCCGCAGAGCGGCTGGGCCCGTGAGCCATGGCCACTGAGCCTGCGTGTCCGGAGCCTGTGCTCCGCAACGGGAGAGGCCACAACAGTGAGAGGCCCGTGTACCACAAAAAAAATTTAAAAAAAAAGATATGATTCCTGAGTGGTCTTGTTTTGTCTTGATCCATCATGGTCACAGAGTGATCTGAAGTCGGTGCCCTGTGAAATTATTTATATTTAACAGGAGAATATCATGGCCTTGCTTTTGGTATGGATGCAGATCCTGGATGTCAAAGACAGCCTTTCTCTTTGTCTGTGAGTGGACAGAGGGCTAGACTGACTTCTTTCACTACCATTGCCTTGACAGTGCCCACCTCAGGTGCCCTCTTAGATTTACACAAATCTAACAAACAGGTAAACAGGTCTTTGTTCTGTGCTTGGCCCTCATATCATAGTGGAAAGTTGGTGATATTGGAATTGGAGAGACTTGGGATCAAACTGCAAGTCTGTCGCCAATAAGTGTAGCCTTGGTCATGTTACTTGCCCTTCCTTTTTTCATTACTAGTTAGAGATAAAAATATTCCATTGTGGGCTCTGGTTTCAGACTACTTGGATTAAAAGCCCAATCTATCAACTGTATAACTCTAGACAAGTTACTTAAACTTTTGGTGCTTTGGGTTCTTTATATGTAAAATGAAAGGTAAGAACATACCTGCTTCATAAGGTGACTAAGAGCAGTAAATGAAAAAATAGGTAAAGTACAGATGATCCTTGAACAACACAGGTTTGAACTGCATGCGTCCACTTATGTATGGATTTATTTTTTCAATAGTAAATACTACAGGGCTTCCCTGGTGGCGCAGTGGTTAAGAATCCGCCTGCCAATGCACGGGACACGGGTTTGAGCCCTGGTCTGGGAAGATCCCACATGCCGCGGAGCAACTAAGTTCCCTGCGCCACAACTACTGAAGCCCGTGTGCCTGCAGCCCGTGCTCCACAAGAGAAGCCACCACAATGAGAAGCCTGCGTACCGCAACGAAGAGTAGCCCCCTCTCACCGCAACTAGAGAAAGCCCACGTGCAGCAATGAAGACCCAACACAGACAAAATTAATAAATAAATAATAATAAATAAATAAATTTATTTTTTTTTAAATAGTAAATACTACAGTACTACACGATCTGAAGTTGGTTGGGTTCCCGGAGGCAGAACCTTGGATACAGAGGAACCAAGTTTACGGAGAGCCAACTATGACTTACTTGCAGGGATGTCTGATTGTGAAGCGCCCCTAACCCCAGCATTGTTCAAGGGTCAGCTGGAGTTCCCAAGTAAGCTGTTGTTTGCCGAATGAGTTTCTATATGTGAATCACTCACATGCAGTATCTGACACATCAGTAAATGTGAGTTATTTTCCGCTCTTCAAAGTGCTGTTTGCTAACCTCCTTAGCACCCTGGAGAGTGTCAGGCACCTTGATCTCTGTTACTCAGTGGAGGGTTGAAGGGAAGACAACGGTAGCCTTCTATAGGCCCCAGGTCCCTTCCTTCTAGCTCAGACCTGCAGCACTGCTGGGGAATTCTCTGTTCTCCTTCACCTTCCCCTTTACCTTCTTTCTTCTTCCTTTCACCTCAGTTGTCCAGATCACCTGGTCCTGCTCCATCCACAACTTCATAGTCAGTCTCTTTGTCAGTCACTTCTAATCTGATTTCTGCTACTACCACGACCATTCATGAGAGTTTGTTCCTTGAAAGGTAACAATATCTTTCGTCTTGCAAATCAAAGTATCTGTAAGTTCTCACTCCTTCACTAATGTCCTTTTTTGCTACTATTGACTCTGCCCTCTCTTCAGAAAACTTTTTCTGTCCATAATTCTGCCTACATTGTCTTGCGTGGATTCCAAGAAAGGATAAAAATACAATTCAAGGAAAAAGAAAAGGGTTACAAAAGCCTCTCTATGTTCTTTGCCTCTTGTTTGCAGAAAAGTCGAAGTCTCCCAGGCTTCCCAAGGTCACAAAGGAGCAGACTCGAGCAGTTAATGTCCTAATGATTAGGACAATAGAGTCATAGATTCGGTGTCTGATGCACATTCTGAGTTGTTTTACAAGTACTATAACTACCACCAGAGGACATGACATAAGCTGCTCCAACTTGAGCAGTACTGAATCTATGGCCAGCACAATTCCAAGAACTGGCCTCAAGAGCATGGGATTAAAATTATTGCTCATAATAATCTGTATCTTTGTGGGCATCAAAATAATTGTAGCTTTCTCTGCCCATATATGTAAGCTGGCAACTTAAATTGTCAGCAAAGAGATGCTACAGACCAATGTTGACATCTTCCACTTGAAAAAATGGTGCCCTATGTCAGCATGAAGGAGTTACAGAAGATGGACCTTTGCCCCAACCCTATAGAAATGGAATGATGTTTGACAGTGGGGAATTGAAAGCGGCTCTTCTGCCCCTTTCCTGTTTGCCCACTTCTGTTCCTCTCTAACCTTCAAAGAACCTAATTATAAGAATGAGATCACTAGGCAATTTAACCTAACTCCTGACTTATGCTCTCCTGAAGCACGCCATGCCTTGCCTAACCTGTCAATTCTCTTCCTGGATAAAAAGAAGTAAGAATGAAGAATTAAATAATTAAAGAATGATTAGCTCTCTCCCCACAAAGGCCTCCTAAGGAATCCTGCAGGCAGATCATGTGGGCAAGATAACGTCTGAAAAGAGAGTCAGCCAGTCTGCATACAGAGGAGAATGATACAGAACCCAACCTCCTGCCTTGATGATTCACTGAGATTCTTTCCCCCATTTTTCCCTTTAAAAACTATCATGACTGAGCAGAATCTTCGGAGTTGGTTTCTGGACACAAGTCCACCTTCTCCCCAGATTGCTGGCTTTTCTAATTAAAGCACCTTGCCTTTCTAGTGACACTTGCCTCTCAGATTATTGACTTTTGAGCAGCGAGCAGCTGAACCGGAGTTCAGTAGCAATACAAGTTCAGCCTCCTCTTAAGGAAAGAAATAGGACAGGGCAAAGCAATAGTGACCTCTATGGAGATAGAGAGAAAAGACAACATTTCAGAATGCAAAGGTTAGGAAACATCTATCACAAAATGCTGTTTGTTCGACACCAGATGGCAATCAGAGGTATTAATTTGTCTAGTGCAAGGCTTATAGACTAACCGAGATCTTTTTTTTTTTCATTTGAGGTATGGCTGATTTACAATATTATGAAAGTTTCAGGTGTACAATGTAGTGATTCACAATTGTTAATGTTATACTCCATTTATAGTTACTATAAAATATTGGTTATATTCCCTGTGCTGTACAACATATCCTTATAGCTTATCTATTTATACATAGTAGTTTGTACCGCTTATCCTCAACCCCTACCTTGCCCCTCCCCGCTTCCCCCTCCCCATCGGTAACCAAAACTTTGGTCCTCTATATCTGTAAAGCCACCCAAGATTTTAAAAACAATTTGCTCACACTTCAAAAGAAAATATTTTTGTTATTGTCATTCCCAGTCTATTGACCCAGAGACTTAAGAACACACATATAGGGATTTAGAAATGATACAGAAGTTAATAAGTGCTTGACAAAAAATAAAAGCTAAATAAATATTTTCATTAGAGTCCACTGGATGCTAATTCTTCAGCAAATTGAAGTGGTAGAGGTACCACATTCTTTAACAAAAGTTTCCCTAATCCATGATATAATTTTCATTTCCTTCATAAGTATGTCCAGGGCATACTTGGTTAAGGAATTCCAAGTCTTCCATATAGCTATAAAATCCTCCCTATCTGGTTTTCTTTCCCCTGTTCTCTGGGCTCAGAGCATTTAAGTATCTTTCAGTTTGACACTTAAAAATTCTGAATAAATCTTGACATAATTCTTTCCCATCTTACTATGCTGGTGGATATTCTAATCTACCTCTCCAAGGTATTTTCTTATTCATTTCATTCGTGAATTAGGAACCTGAACTAGTTTAAGAACTTAAATAACATTTGACATTCCCATTCATTATGGCTTATCCCTGGGTTCTTCCAAAAAGATCACATAGGTCCTTGTGGTATCAAAAAAAATATATATATATATTTGGCTTTTGTCCCCGGTTTGGTTCCTGGCACAGAGCTCCTAAAACTCTTGGAATTTCCTGAGTGGTTGAAGTGTTTCCCCCCAAACACACATCTCAATGGAAGGGACAAGTTTGAGTCCCACCAAGTCAGTGATCCAATCAGCCACGCCCATGCAATGGAACTTTGATACCAACTCTGGAATGACAAGATTTCGGGGAGCTTCCGGGCTGGTAAACAGGTTGATTTGCTGGGAGGTTGGTGCTCCTGGCGAGAGTGCTGGACTTCTGCACCCAACCTTCCCTCAGCCACTCGGCATCGCTTCTATTGACCTGTTCCTGGTTTGTATCCTTCAGAATAAAACTGTTTTTTGTAAGTACAGTGCTTTCCTGCATTTCGTTTGTTTGTTTAGTCAATTATTGAACTTGAGGTGAGGTCGTAGTAACACCCAAATTTGTAGCTGGCCAGGCAGAAGTGTGGGCAGCCTGGACACCCCCTTTGTGGCTGGTGTCTGAAGTGGAAGCAGTCTTGTAGGACTGAGCCCTTGACGTTTGAGGTCTGTGCCACCTCCGCGTAATTAGTGCCAGAATTAAATTGAAATGTAGAACATCCAGTTGATGTCAGAGCATTGGAAAACTGGGTGTTGTTTGAAAAAGCAGAGTCCTTATCAAGCTTTCCTGTGAAATAATAATGTGTTGTACTTTTTGTACTTGTTGAATGAGAAACTCTATAATGCCCAAAAGCTTACAATGAATCTCAGTCATGGTTTTAAACTAACGTGGTTTTAGAGTTGCAGTCTATTTGGGAGAAAAACACAAGGGGGAGACATTGTTCAGGCTAAGACAATGCATGGGCACACATAAGTTTGTTTTTACCTTTTCAAATGGGAGTACTTAACAGTGATGTCAAAGTAAAAATATGACACATCTTTGTGAACCATGAACTATACACCGTTTACAACTTTACAGCGTTCAAAAATTTGTTGAAAAGATAGTGTTATCTCCTATGGGGCAGGAAACTTGTCTGTATCGTGCATCCAGAACAGAGGCTGACCGAATAAAGGATGAAGTAATATAGGAAAACAAATCCAGAAAATGACCATAATGCAAAATTCACAGGATTTTAACAAAATACACAAGACTTCAGTGAAATATCAGGTTTTCTCTAGTCTGTGTTAGGTGTGGTAGGTTGAAAAATGGTCCTTCCCCCCAAAATGTGGAGGTCAAATCCCTGCAACCTGTGAATGTCACCTTATTTGGAAAACTGAGTCTGCAGATGTAATTTAGTGAAGGACCTAGAGATGAAATCATCCTGGATCTTTCAGCTGGGCTCTAAATCTAATCACAAGTGTCCTTACCAGAGAAGGAGACATGAAGAAGGAGGCAGAGATGTGGCCACAGCCAAGGAACACCTGGAGCACCAGGTGGAAGAGGAGGGACATGAATTCCCCCTTATAGTTGCCTCTAGAAGGAACACAGCGCTGCCAGATTTCGGACTTTTAGCCTCCAGAACTGTGAGAGAATAGATTTCTGTCCTTTAAGTCTGTGGGAATTTGCTACAACAGCCCTAAGACAACTAATACAATAGCTGATCCCTGAGGGCTCACAATCACGCTCTTTTAAAAGTTTCTTTGGAGGAAGCATTTTCCAAGGTTCCTAGATGTCTAAGGTCCACAGGTTGGACCCACTCTAGAGAACCTCTCAGAAGGCCCTTTCAAGTAGAAGATCTCATCATTTACTGATCTGAGCGACTTTCAACGCTAGGAAGCGGAAAACCCTGCTCTTGATGTCAAACACAATGTGTGAGCTTTAACTGACAATTTAAAGAATAAAAAACGAGTTTGAAAGAACATTCAAAGATATGTCGATTCTTTTAATTGATACTATGTTGAATCTTGAAAAAAAATTGTAGAACTCCTAAGGCTGTATTTACCAATATATTCTTGATCTACCTATACTGGCCATCCCCCATTATGTTCACACATAAATGAACAGCCCACATCTTCATGTATCATTGCAGACATCACAATTATGACCAAAAATCGACACTTCTGTAGCTACCCAAAGAAGTACAAAGCAGTTGAAGATGATGAATATATCATGCTTAATTCAGGCATAACACTTTTGTCTGAAGTACTCTCATTTGGGAACCCCTTTTTAAAAATCTGTCCAGTGAATTCTGTGCTTAACATAGGCCATCTATACTATATTAAAATTAAATTGTGACATGATTGTTTCACCTCACAATACACAATTGGAGACAATAAGGGAAAATTCTACAACAAAACAAAAATACAGTAAATTTCCTAAATAGCTGTCTTTTGATGAAAAAAATCCAAAAACACAAAACCACACAACATTGTAGATAACAACATATCTTCATTTTTAAATTTAATTTTGGATTTATGAAGAATGACTTTACACCTTTTGGGGTATTTGTTTTTGCAATCAATTTTCATCCTTTTATGAAGTAATGAAACATGGCCCACTTGAAAGTAGGGAAAGAACTCTCAGAACTAAATCTTAAATTTAGCTAATTGAGCATGAAGGATCAAAAAAGGTCTGAATTTTTCTAATAATTGTTTAGAATTTTAGACATACCATTTGACCTTTGACCTAAACAGATTTCAACGTCCTCAGTAAATAAAGGCCGACCCGCCTCTTCTTATACAGTCACGCACAAAGGGCTACTATTACCGTGACTGACACAATCCTGTCATTAGCAGCACTCAAAGCCATAGGGAACACTCCTAGGCTATTTTAAGTTTTATTTTCTAATTTTATTTTGAAAACACAATCTTTGTTTTCTTTGGAATGAACGTTCTAAATTGGATGGCTTTTTTTCTAAAATCCAATATTCCCATGATTTATATGAGTTCTCGATCAACGGCCGAATTTTGAGATGACACCTTTAGGCTCTGATTTCACCAACACAAAAACCTGTCCGATAGGAAGTTGCGCTGACGCTGCCTTCCTATGTAAACATCCCAGGCACTTTGATTCCGTGTCGAACACTCATTATTTTTCTTCTCCGTTGTGTCAGAATGTTGGCCACAATCCCCAAGAACTATCTCCACGTGCCTGTGAGCCTTCATGAGCGTCCCTAACCCTAAAAGGAACACGTGCGGGGCTTGGATGAACCTTGAGACGGGCAGGTGAGGCCTCAGCAAGGACTCCGACAACTGTTCCCAAGTGGGCGGGGACTCGCGGAACCCCGCTCTTCGAGCGCCCAGACAGGGAGGAGCCGCCGGCCGCGCAGAGAGACCGGCGCCCGCGCGGGCAGCCCGGAGGGGCGTGGCCGGCCGGCGGGGGCGGGGCGGGCTAGCAGGGGCCGGGCAGGTGGGCGGAGGCGGGTTCTGCGGGGTGGGGAGGGGCGGGGCCGTCGAACGGGGGTGGAACCGCGGGAGGAGGCGGGGCCGGTTAGAGGGGCAGGGACGATTAGAGGGGCAGGGCCGGCGGATGGCGGCGCCGGCAGCCCGGCGGGGCGGGGCCGGTGGGCGGGGGCGGGCTCGCCCGGGTCGCGGTCGCCGGCGTGTCTGCTCGCGGCGGCCCAGAGCCAGGGCCATGTACAGGCGCCGTGCAGCACTGGTGGGGACGCGGCTTGTCCGGAGCGGGAGCAGGTCGGCGGGCCGGCTCCAGGGGGCAGCGGGAGTTTCGGCCTCTGGGTAAGGGCGCCGCGACCACCATCGGCAGGACGTGGCGCAGAGGCCTCGCGGGGGTCTGGACCTAGCGGTGGGCGGGGCGGCTCTTCCCGGGGGCCGGGTGGGCCCTGAGTCGATGCAGGTGTCGAGGCCCCTCGGAGGACTGGGGGCCCAGGAAGGGCGGGGAGGGAATGTTCCTAAGCGCTCAGGTTGACTTAAGGATCACGTTACTCTCAGGTTGCAAATACCTGTCTTGTTCGCTTGTACCTCCCCTCCCCCTCGGTTGCTAGGTAAAATACAAGATGCTCTAATAAATTGGTATTTCAAATAAACAGCGAATAATGGTTTGGTTTAAGTATATACCAAATATTGCACGGGACATATGTAAGCTAAACAGTTATTCGCTGTTTATCTGAAATTCTAATTTAACCGAGCGATCTTCATTCTCATTTGCTAAATCTGGCAACCCTGCGGCAGGAAGTGAAAGTGGCGCTTTCTACCAAATCGCCAAGTCTTTGAGGAAAGGACGGTTGCCTATTCATGCTGAAGTCGTCCTTGGCTCGAGCGAGGATGGTGAATACCCGCGGCTCCCAGGCCTGTGGTGCGAGACCCACTGCCCAGACGGATGCTCTGCCCGCCTCACTCCCGCGCGGCTGGTCGGGGCTGTCCTGTCCGCTCGCCTATCTGTGCATCCATCCCTCTGTCTGGGAGTTTCTTCCTAATTCCTTGATCTGGTAACTCCTACCAGTTTTACAAGACTCCAGGAACTCTTGATTAACCTTCTATGCTAAACTAGAGACCCCTCCGGAAGGTGCCGATCATATAGTGTAACTATTTGACAGGTCCTTGAGGCTCTTTGAGTGCTTCCAGTGATACGTATCCCTGGGGCATTTCGCCCGTTTAGCACATAGTAGGTGCTCCATAAATGTGGCATGGCTAGTGGCTGCTTCATCAATGAAACGTTTATTGAACACCTGCTGCTTTCTCGACTAGAATTGGAGAAAAGTGCCTTCCAGAAGCTTTCTCTTTTCTTTGGTAGAGAAGAGGTTGATGTTTCAGAATGCACCTCCCACCTCCTCTCTTAGTACCCAAGAAAGCATTGTCTTATGAAAGTTCTACTGGAATTCCTGCTTCCAGAGTAGATGCAAATAGTAGATGGTTTAGGGATGATAATTAAATGCTGGAATTGAGATGAAAAGGACGTGTTTTCTTAGTTGATAAGACAAATAGATTTCTATGTTATTCCATCCCTGCACCCCTTAATCTCCTTTTTCTGTTCTGGAGGCTAGTTAGAGAAGCACACAGGCCCTTTTGATATTAGTAAACAAATACTTTGTAAACTGATATTTTGTACTGATAATAAGTAAAACTTTTTTCTCTTTCATAAGTTTGGATATATATTAGCATATCGGGTTTTCTTCAAATGGATCTCATCTGATATATTGTCTTTAATTTTTAATAAACCGCACTGCCTTTTAAAATTCCTTTTAGGATGGGGAACAGCACATCGTCATCTTTGGGGAACACAGCAACTACTCCCATGAATCAGATCCAAGTGAGTGATGTGGGACATGTAGGAAAAAACTTTCCTTGGTGGAAAAACAATTGTCTTACACATTTAATATGCTTATTCTGTATCGAAACCTGTCATAGTGCAGCAAATGAATTACTAAGTTCTTATATATTTTTAAATCTGCTATCAAAATCATGCATGTGACAAAGAAGCTCTAGATCATTTTGTTAGTCAGAATTTATGAGATTTATTCTTTTGGTTTTTTTGACTGTGCTGCATTGCTTGTGGGATCTTAGTTCCCCAACCAGGGATCGAACCTGTGCCCCCTGCAGTGGAAGTGCGGAGTCCTAACCACTGGACCGCCAGGGAAGTCCCTATGAGATTTATTCTTAATGGAGCCTTCACTTCCCTAAGCTGGGTCTATGTTGTTGGCTGCTCTTACCATCTCACCCAGCGCAGGTCTACTGTTGGTACCAGTCAGGTTGCCCTTACCCAGGGATAGTGTTTGTTTCTGGTCTGGGAAGCTGTTTCCCTAATACAGAACCTAGTTTGCCGTAGTTACTCTATGACCGATCCTCTCAAGGATACTGTGCACTGCTGTGTTCTCTTGTCTTTCTCTTGCTTGCACTGCGAAGCCCAGTTAAGTCTGCCTCAGAAAATGCCTCTTGTGTGTATGTTTCTGTTCCCTTGTAGCCCACAGGACATACTCATTTGTCTGCTCCTCACCACCAAACACCACTTCACACAAACATTTTTGCCTTTATTTGGCTACAGAAGTATCCACCCACAGCCATTGAATATAACAGTAATGTTGGAGACCTATAGTGAGGGATTGCCTCTTTTAAAATAAGAATAGAGGGGCTTCCCTGGTGGCACAGTGGTTGAGAGTCTGCCTGCCGATGCAGGGGATGCGGGTTCGGGCCCTGGTCCGGGAAGATCCCACATGCCACGGAGCGGCTGGGCCCGTGAGCCATGGCCGCTGAGCCTGCGCGTCCGGAGCCTGTGCTCCTCAACGGGAGAGGCCACAACAGTGAGAGGCCCGCGTACCGCCAAAAAAAAAAAAAACAAAACCATGGTGAGGTGGGAGACTTCCCTGGTGGTCGGTCCAGTGGTTAAGACTCTGCACTTCCACTGCAGGGGGCATGGGTTCGATCCCGGCGTGGAACTAAGGTCCTGCATACCGCGTGACTCAGTCCATAAAAATAAAGAATACAAAACCATGAACTATTTAGCAAGGACGAGGTTGAGAAAAGGTGAGAAGGAAGGTTCAAGAAACTTGGACACTGTCACCTTGAGTTTCGGCTCACTTTGGAATCTCTCCATCAGTGTTTGTACTACGTCTCAGCTGCCAGGGTGCTCCTCTCTCTCTGAATTATGGTCCATGTGTCTCTAACCCGAGGCAGCACAGTGAGGAAGGCGCACTGGCTTTGGTGTTGGGACAGGTTGGGTGGAATCCCACCCAGTATTGTGAACTTCCCAACCTCAGTTTTCTCATCTATAAAATGGATTCAGTAGTACATCTCTGGTGTGTCTGGCTCTCCCTGAGATAGACTTCTGTAGTAAATATTATGAGTGAGCAGGAGAGAAAGCATAAAAATAGACCAATCTGCAGACACCTAGACACTGACCTAGAACCCTTCTGACACCCAAGGGCAGATATAACTTCTGAAACACTTTGCCTGGGTGCTCTACTTTCTGATTTTTGGTCTTCTTGAAGGTGCTGCTTATAACCCACATTAGGACAGCCTAGGCAGATGCCTAGGTGCCAGACATGGCCATTCAGAAACTCTTGAAGTACCTGGGCATTGATATGTCTAGGAACACAAAGCTCAACAAATTTCACAGGTGACGCAGATGCATAGCAGAGTCTCAGGGTCTTTGTGATAAAAGCCTGGAGAGTAGCCTCCAAACCAGGCTGATATCATTAGAATCATCTGGAAAGGTTTTTCAAAAATAGCTTCTGACCTCTGCCTCAAACCCATTGAATCAGTCTTTCTGGAAGTAGCATTTCCAGGAACAACGCTGTGGGAAGACCTTATCAAAACAGTAATGACTTCTTTTGTTTTGTTTTTTTTACTATAAAGATACACAAGAAGGAGTGGAAGTTGAGGGGTAGGGTAAGCTGTTGTTTACATCTGGATCAGTGAAAGCCTTACATTTTAAAGAGAAATCATATATCATTTCTCACCACTGAACATTTAGGAAATGGTGATCATTTTGTAAAGTATAAAAATATCGAATCACTATGCTCTACACCTGAGACTAATATAATAGTGTAAATCAGTTATATTCCAGTTTTAAAAATAGCAAAGAAGGGAATTCCCTGGCGGTCCAGGGGTTAGGTTAGGACTCCACGCTTCCACTGCAGAGGACACGGGTTCGATCCCTGGTGGGGGATATAAGATCCTGCAAGCTGCACGGTGCAGCCAAAAAAAAAAGGCGAAGAATGGTTAAGATGGTAAAAAAAAATAATAATAATAAAAAATTAAGAAAAAAAGTTAAGGAAGGTAAGGAGTTAACTCCTGAACACCTGAATATTTGAGAAGCAGTATAGCAGAGATTAACTACCTGGGCTGTGGCCTCAGACTTGCCTGGGTTCAAATCCCAGCTTGCCCACTTCTCAGCTGAGGACCAGGGGTAAGTTATTTCCCCTCCTCTGTACCTCAGTTTCCTCATCTGTAAAGTGGAGGTGATGATAGCACCTATCTCAAGACTGTAGTGAGGTTTAAGTGAGCTAGTAAAGTGTTGAGAATTGTGTCGGCACACAGAAGTGTCTGCTGTATATGAACTGGCTGTGATTATTGGTGTTATTACCCTTTGCCAACACTTTCCACCTGTCACATCCTTTTTTTCCTAATAATGTTTCTTTGTCCTCAATCTATGATGCAAAAACAGATTGATGGCGACTGAGTTTGAGCCCTGAATTGTGAGACTCCAAAATCCATACCCTTTCTACTGTATCATGATTCCTTTCTGAAAGATAATGTCTAGAATTCAAATGATTTTTTTGTTCTGGTTTGTTTTCCTTCAGGAAATCATTTCTAATAATTGTGTGGTGATTTTCTCCAAAACTTCTTGTTCTTACTGTACGATGGCAAAAACACTTTTTCACGACATGAGTGTAAACTATAAAGTGGTGGAATTGGACATGCTTGAACACGGAAGCCAGTTACAAGACGCTCTTCACGAAATGACCGGTGAAAGAACTGTGAGTACATCCACTGTGGTGCTTTGCCCCGAAGTGGGGACTGAGTTGGGTCACCTTGGGCCTGTGCCCCCATGATGGGAAAAGTGAGCCAGACATACTCTGAGAATCTTAATTGATACAGAAATGGCAGATCTGGAAACCAGACTCATAGACTAGGAAACAGCAGAGTTCATTTGTTTTATTTTTATTTTTGCCATGTGTGTGTGTGTGTGTGTGTGTGTGTGTCTGTGTGTGTGTGTGAGGTGGGAGGGGTAATGGTGTTGTGAGTGCTGGTCTACAAATCTTTGAGGTCCACCTGGGGCTTTTTCAAGATGAAAGCATCCTTCCTTTCTCCCTTGAACAGTGAAGACCAAGGGTTGGTCTTCATGTTCTGTGCTAATAGGAGTACTTTCGGGCTCCATGTTTTTAGATTCTTGCAATCTGTGGATTTTCCCATAATATGCATTATCAGAAAAACACCCTGGCGGTCCAGTGGTTAGGACTCCATGCTTCCACCGCAGGGGGCACAGGTTTGATCCCTGGTCAGGGAACTAAGATCCTGCATGCTGCGTGGCACGGCCAAAAAATCCCCCCAAACGCCCTGGCAACCCAAAACAAACAAACAAAAGAAAAATAGATAATATTGCCATTTTCCTTCTTGTTTATATGTGCCTGGAAGGAGTTGATAGTGTACTCTTCCTCTTTAGTAAACAATGGTAAGAAAGAACCACTGAAACATTATTAATAATTAGAGATTGCTTTATTTTGCCTTTTATACGCCATAGCGATGAGAGGGAGTGGGTGGAGAGTTAGATTGTCCAGGATTTAAATCCCAGCTGTGTCATTTACTATCACTGTGATCTTGGGCAAGTTCCTGTGCCTCCTCTTCCTCCAAAATAAGGCTAAAAATAATACCTACCTGAAGGGTTGTAAAGTTAAATAGGTAATTAGTCAAAGAGCTTCGTGTATGTCTGGCCCATAAAAGTACTCACAGTGGAATATGTATTAGCCACATGTGAATGGCCTTATACTTCTGACACCAAGGTGCCATCTGATCTTTTGTTTATCCAACAGGTGCCAAGAATATTTGTCAATGGAACTTTTATTGGCGGTGCAACTGACACTCACAGGCTTCACAAAGAAGGGAAATTGCTTCCACTAGTTCACCAGTGTTATCCAAAAAAAAGTAAGAGGAAGGAATTTTAGTGATGTAGGTGCTCATAACTTTGCTAATAAAATGTCACTATGTATTTAAAGTGATAATGCCTGATAATGCCTTTTAAATATTCGAGGGTATTTTAAATATATGAATTATCTTCATGAAAAAGTTGTAAAAAATAGTGAACAATAAATCACGCTGGAAACCTCTTATTTGCCAGTTCTTGAGTAAAATGGATGATATTTAAAACTGAAGGAGTAGAGTTGTATCAAAAGATAAGGAAAGAATGTGTTTTATTCGGAATTTATAGATGAATTTTATAACCAAGAGCTAGAAAGTAAGCATTTGGGACTCTTCTGTATTGTATTCAGAAGGAGTTAATGCCTTTTCTTTTCTAGCTTTCAGTGGTGAGCGCTGATGGGTACCTTCTCTGCAAAATAAGGCTCTCACTGATGCAGTTGTGAACTCGGTAGGGATATCCTTGTACTGTATTGTGACAAGCCTTCACACTTTGTGCTTCTAGAGTGAAAGAAGTATATTAAATTTGTAGGATGGAATGAAATTCATTTTAGAAAAACCATATTATTCATCTGATGATTTGGTAGTTCTAGAGAATAAAACGGCACCTCTGGGCAGAAATTAAGAGGAGGAAGATTTCAGCGTTATATGAGGATGAACTGCGGAAACAGTTCAGAAATACACTTGAGTTATAGTGTGAGGTGGAGAGTTCTGCTTTCCAGAAGGTGTTGGAAGCTGTTGGAAATGTTCCATAGGGCATCCAGGTATTGGATGGGAGATTAAACTGAATGTCCCTAAAGTAATTTCTGATGTAGATATTCTTCGCTTCTGTGACTGGGAATTCTAGCTGATCCCACAGAGTCACACGGGGCAGATTACCAGATGCTGGGAAGAGAAAACTCTTCCTCAGAGGTGGGAGGAAGATGGACTTTAAGAGAAGCGGTGAGCATCTGCTTTCTGCTCAAGATGGATCAGAGAATCAGGGATAGTCCTGCAGAAGACAGCTGGTGGCTTTTTTTGCCATTTGCCCTCAATGATGCTTCCTACATGGTCTATTAAGCTGTCGTTAGACCTTGATAAAGCAAGAATTTGGACTATTTCATTCTCACGTGATAAGTTATAACTGGAATGGAACAGTGGAGGCATTCCTTTAGCCCTTTATTTTTCATTATGTCATGATGCGAAATTCCTGCATGCTTGCTATGTTGTAAACTCTTTGTTAGAGAGTAGAGGAAATGTTACCTCGTGTGATACTGTGATTTATATTAAATATATATTTGGTCTTCATGCCATTCCTAGCACACAGCTGAAACCCCTGGAATTTCCTGTGAGAAGAGCTATTAAATTGTCTTTGGTTATGTTAATGAGGTGTTTTTTGGAAAGCCCCTGAGGATGGAGGCTGGTTGCCTGGGGAAGCTTGTGATTAGGAGGTTGGAAATACCAGCCCCACCTCCGACCTCTGGGGAGGGGAGAAGGGCTGGAGATTGCGTTCAATCATCAATGGCTAATCAATCCTGCCTGTGTAATGAAGCCTCTGTAGAAACCCAAAAGGACAGGATTTGTGAAGCTCCCTGGTTGGTGAAAACGTGGAGATCGGGGGAGAACAAAGTGCCCAGAGAGGACACGGAAGCTCTCCCCTTTCCCCATACGTTGCTCTATACTTCTCTTACAACTGGCTGTTCTGAGTTAGAGGCTTTTATCGTAAACTGGAAATCCAGAAAGTAAAATGTTATCTCTGAGTTCTGTAAGCTGTTCTAGCAAACTAATCAAACCTAAGAAGGGAGGGAGAGGGTTGGTGGAATCCTGTCTATATCTGGTTGGGAGAAGCACAGGTGACAACCTGGACTTGAGATTGGCATCTGAAGTGAGGGCTGGAGGGGACAGTCTTGTGGGTCTGAGCAGCTGCCCCGATGACATGCCAATCCTGGCTGACCAAGGATTTAACTAGTTGTGCAGGGGCTAGTTACAAAGCCGAGGATTAACAGGAAGAGATTTCAATAGGGGACTGTAACAGATTCTCAGTGGAAAAACTCATATAATTGGTGCTGGGGATGAGGGTTTCAGCATAAATTTTGGGGAGACACATTCAGTCCATGACACCATAAATTACAGCTAGATAAAAGTATATATATATATATATATATATATATATATATATAAAGTATAATGTAAATCTAAGGCAAAACTAGGTATGAGGGGTTTCAGCAGCTCTGTTTTTTCTTTCCAAAACCACAGGTTAGAAAGAAAATCATGACCAGTTTAAGAAAAAGTAATGATATCGTTGTTTTTTTTTTGGTCCTCTATTTTTAATGTTAAGATCTGAAAGACATACTGTTTAATATTTTAAAAATGGGCCATTTGTTTTCTCACTTTATCACTAATCAACTTACATATATATTGCCAAAATATTTAATTGGGAAGCTGAAAAGCTGCTGAGAAAAAAAGGGGTCATTTGTTTAAATATATCTGCATTTTATTATTTACTAATATTTAAAAAAATACCATTTGAACATATTTTTTAAAGGCAAGTTTTCTTGATAAGGTTTAAAAGAAAGTTTTTTTAAGTTTAGTTTTCTTCATCTATGAGATGTATACAGTTGACCCCTGGAACAACGCAGGGCTTAGGCGCTCCAACCCCCACCTTGAAAATCCAAGGATAATTTATAGTCAGCCCTCTGCATCCAAGGTTCTGCATGCCCAGATTCAACCAACCGCCGTTCAAGGGTCCAACCAGCCATTCAGGGGTCCACTGTATTTGTGATCTTCCTTTCTCCATAACTGTTCACTGTCATCTTTAAATGGAGAATTATAGAATCGATCAAATGTTCAAAATTTTGGTGGGTATATTCATATGTAACTTGTTCTCACTCTTCTTCATAACCTACAGCTCAGATCTTAGAACTTTTAATATGAAAGTTTTACGGGAATTCAGAGGAAAGAAATTTCTGCAAATTGGCACTTAAATATTTTTATTTGCATAGTTGACTTTTGGTGTTAACTTTTCCCAAAGGCAACTTTTATTTTCTTATTTTTAAAAATGTTTGTTGAAGTATAGTTGATTTACAATGTTGGATTCGTTTCAGGTATACAGCAAAGTGATTCAGTTACAGATATATATATATCCATTCTTTTTCAGATCCTTTTCCCTTATAGGTTATTACAAAGTATTAAGTATAGTTTCCTATGCTATACAGTAGGTCCTTGTTGGTTATCTATTTTATATATAGTAGTGTGTATATGTTAATCCCAAACTCCTAATTTATCCCTCTCCCACTCCCAAAGGCAACTTTGAATTTTTTTTCACAAAAGAATTCTGTTTTAAACTCTTTAAGAATATGCACTTTTATTAAATCCAGTTGTTTTGATCCTATAATTAATATCCATTGGAAAAGAATCCCCAACCACATATTTTAAATAATTAAATAATAGTTATATACAAGTAGCGGCATTTTAAGACCAATATTAATGGTCAAACCTTAATTTCATCTTATTCAAATATTATAAGATTGCTAAGAGCCTTACATTTTATAAGGCATATAATAACCTTAAAATTCTTCTTTAAAGAAATGGAAAGACAATTACTTGATGTGCATAGAGTTTATTTGGTACATCTATCAATTTTTACAATAATACAAGTGACCAGAAACAGTTCACATTGTGCCCACCTGCACTCCATGTCTAAAATGATTTATCCAGTATGGGGTTTTGCAGGGCTAGAAAGGAGAGTCCAGATTTCACAGTATTGGTGAAAACTGTTTTGTCATGAAATAAATTTCATACATTAGTATTTCATCCATTTTCTATCAGAAAACAGCAGAATTACATTGCTAGGTATGTTATTTACAGTGAAAACTTGGAAGACTCAACAAAGTTATCAGTGAGTTGATCAACAACAGACCTAGGAAACCCCCTGCCCCTCCTTTCAGTGTCCTTTTTCTTTGAAATGGAACTTGTTATAAATTGAACTTTATATACTTTTAAGCACCAGCTTGACAATTTAAAGTTTTCTCTCATTTTTATAAAATATTCCTGCTTTGAAAGGCAAAGTGAATGTAAAAATGTGAATGTAATTAAACATCACTGGCCTGGATACTTTTTATTGCAATAGTCACAATGTCTTACAACTATATTCACTTCTTTGAATGAATTTGCTGGTAGGCTTGAAACAAAATATTTGCCTTTTGTCTTGAAAAATTCCCTTAAAAAATTAATCATTTTTGGAACTGTACAACTATATTTTTCATTCAGAGTGTTTAAATATGCAACTTGGTCCTTGGAGATCAGTTACAGAGTCCAGCTTCCTGGATAATTTGTTATACAAAACAATAAAAAACCTTAAACTACCACAAAATATTACTGATGTTAACAGTCATGTATGTATAACACATCAGTGTCCCTAGATTATCCTGTTAATCGGTGCTTAAACAGCTAATGTACAATCCGGTTTTAAAACTTAATAATTAAATTTCCATTCTTTATGTAAAAGAGAAAGCTGTAAAAGACCTTTCGAGTTCTATACTTCAGAAACACTGACACTATTAAGGCATTACTTAATGAACAGACCCTATGCAAAGTACGTATGCCTGTGTTGGAGAGCTAGTCATATTTTAAGGCAGTCAGAAGGCTCATTTTTTTTCACTTTAAGGCTCTTGCATACTTAAATTCTATTCTATGCAGCCATTAGTCTGTATAATTTAAATATTTATTGAGTGGTCAAATATGGAAATCAAAGCCTTTATATAAAGCAAATGGACAGTTTAGAACTAGATTATAATACCTCTTCCCCATTCAGTTTTTTTTAAAAAAGATGATTTTATATATCTCATCTCTTGGAGAATTTCTTCATTATCAGAAGCTGGCAATAAAAGGAAGAAAATATAACTCAAATGCATTACAAGTTGTCTAGTCACACCATACCGAACTGCAAGCAGTCCATCTTTAGAATAATAGTGAACAAAAACACTTTTTCTTGGTTACTATTCATTAATTGTATAATACGTTTAATTTGGCTGTCTATGGATTCTAAACAGTTTACATTGCAAATAAAGCCTAATAAGTAATTTAAACAGAAGTTTCAATACAATGATTGTATTGATATAATTTCCATCAATTATGTGGTAATGATATATAGCAAGACTTTAACCTCATTTACTACACTTAACAATCCAAGTATTCATTAAGGGAAGCCAGCGAAGTGTAGCTAACTTACTATTTCTTTTGTTCAAGAACAGATTCTGGTAACTTCTAAAAGCAAAGAAATTTAAATATATTTTAAAATGAAGTATATTATCACTTGTGTTCATAAAATTAATATGACACATGGTGGTGCTAAATTAAATAGAAGCAAAGGGAAAAATCTCCTTAGGCTCAGAAACATCTTTTATATCTTTTCATTGTATTTACAAAATTAATTCTCATTGAAAATAATCACCTTAATTTTAGTAACTGAATTTTGCAACATAACTCCTAAGTTTATGTTTCTTTCTACCAATTTCCTATATAATTTGGTATTTTCAGGGTTTAGGAAAATGTGTCATTTATTATAGTTCTATTCAGACAGTAAGTTTAACAACATTATTAGTTTTCTACATGAAAAATATTACCACAGAATTTTTAAATTAACTTCATAATAATTTTTCAAAAGCAAATAAAACACTCACCAATTAAAAAAATGTTGAATGTGGATACATGTCATTTACAAGACCTTTTATGCTACAAGCCATGTATATATAAGTTCTGTGAAGTATTTGGTAGACAAAGATTTTGTGGGTAGTCTTTATAATTATGGAAATATGAGCACTGAGACATGCTATTTTCTGAAAGAGTATTCACTTAATTATTTTTCAAAGAGTGCTTTTTCTAAGAGCTAGGTACATCTATAATTGCAAACAAAGGCTGAATAACTGCAAACATTTCTGCAAACATCTAATATAAAAGGTATACAATATAACTTGATTTGGGGAGATAATTATCAATTCAATTATTGTTCCAGGAGACCTGCCCATTATTAATTTGAAAACAATATGACCTTAAATCTATATGGAACAAAAAGCAATCTGCAAGATGTATCCCAAACCTAAATATGGGTGACTTTCCTGTCATTTATTTTATTACTCAGGTACAGCAGGACTAGAAAAGCAAACAGAAGACCAAAATGTCAGAAGAAAGGAATTTTAAAAGAAAAAAAAAAAAGGTATAGAAGGAATCTTCCAACAAATAATGGACTAGGCAGCAAGTAACTGGGATATATACTAAATTGAATGCATACAGTAAATACAACTAATGAAATAGTTCAACTTATCTTTTTTCTAATTCTCCCTTGTGCATGTTTACATTGATGCTATCTGACATTTCTCTAGAGGGGATATAGCTTTAATGAATCACCCAAGTCTGTGGTATACAACACTAGAATTTTTCATTTGTGATTACTAACTGTAAGGGACTTATGGAGAGATCTGTGGGTATATCATCTTTAGGTCAAATTGAAGTAAGTCCAATAAGTGATCACAACCATTTCCCTTTAATTATTGTTTAGATGTAGCTTTACTGTGCTTCCACAGATGTTTCTTAATTGTCAGATCCTCAAATATATTCAGAAATTCTATCTTAAATTTCCAAAATAATTTTAAATTGTTTTGCATAAAAAAATCCTGATTAACTGATATTCTATCGTTTGTAGATTTACCTGTTATTTTAAAACATTAAGCAAATTTTTGTAAGACCATCTTCTCATTTAGAGTATGAGTTAGTTTTTCTTGATCTAGCTAATGGAATATATTCCTTTCTCTTTTCAGAGAATAGTGATTTCTTTAGTCATTACCTTTACTGTTAAAATTTTTCTTCCACATTTTCCCATTCAGAACAGGAGTGTTTAAAAAAATTATTGAGCCTACTGAGCTGTTTTTCTAAAACATTTTATCTTTCAAAACATATATCCTATTAAAAGTGTTTTTAATTTTTTTAAAAAGTTCTAATTTCTTTGCAAGCCTTCTTCCCAATTTCAAGTTTTATACAGATATAAAATCATTGATTTTTCTATGAGCCAAGCATCAGATATGTTACTTTTTAAAGATAGCAAAATTGAATCACATAGGTTAAACTGGTTGTCTACAGTCACACAGTAAGTTAGATAAAGCAAAAGAGGTTCCAGAAGGGTATAACGCTAAACCCCATTCACTAGTGTCTTCCTCACCAATATTTCCTAAAATGATGACTAAACTAAATACTACATAAGTGTTAATAAGTGGAATTTCCAAGAAATTTCAACTAACAAGGATAGGGTAGGATCATAAGATTAGTTTTTGTTTTACTAATTACAACTCTATCCTGAAAATATTTACATATTTTCTAGGAAATAAAGTTTACTTTTCTTAGGATTGTTTTTTAGAAGCAACATTTTCCTAATCAGCAATAATGCTAGAAGTAATTCAGAAAATAAAACTTCTTTATCACTTGAGTACATTTTATTCATAATGAGGTAAAGTATTTTTATTCTTTCTATATGACTATGTTATATAGCAATACAGGTTATTAAGACATTAATTGTGCTTGAGGGTTACTATGAACTACAGAAGTATACATGTTCACAAGTTCTGTTTTTCTACACCTAAAGCAATCATGTATATACATTATTTCCTAATACCTAAAAAGATAAAAGTCTTGAATAATTCTATTTTATCACCTACTCTTGTAAGTCAATGTCTTCCCATTTTGTCGGGAAATGAACACTGGAATGGGAATGAAGAGACCAAGGTTTCTAGATCTAGATCTAGGGCTCCAAAGTCACACTCTCTCAGACCATGGATCCCTAAACTAACTCAAACAATTACCTTTTAAATTTCTAAGGTTTCTTCCAGCTTCTAAAGCTCCATGATTTGAAAATAAAGCTACCTTCAGTGGTGGCTTTTAGTTTTTTCTTTCTAAAATCTTACCATTTAATAGACTTATTTATGTGACTTCAAAAAAGTCACATCTAATCTTACTTCTGATGGATTTAATATTAGTTCCTGAACATATCTGTCTAAAAACAATATAGAAACAGTGTTTAACTGAAGGAAATAAACGTTTATACTATATTCCACTTAACATTTCTATTAGGAATAAAAAGTTAGATCATGTTATAATTTTTAATTTAAGAAGATTTTGGGGCTCCCCTGGTGGCGCAATGGTTGAGAGTCCGCCTGCCGATGCAGGGGACGCGGGTTTGTGCCCCGGTCCGGGAGGATCCCACATGCTGCGGAGAGGCTGGGCCCGTGAGCCACGGCTGCTGAGCATGCGCGTCTGGAGCCTGTGCTCCGCAATGGGAGAGGCCACAACAGTGAGAGGCCCGCGTACCGCAAAAAAAAGGAAAAAAAAAAGATTTTGGGTTTACTTAAAGAATTCAAGTACTATTACAAAATTCTGTTAGGTTCTTTAAACTCAATCTGAACATAATATTTTAATGTATCAAAAGTAGCTAACATGTCAAATCCAATGCCTGACAGAGGATAAAAAACAGATATCACAAGCCATGTATTTTTTTTTTTTGGGGGGGGGTAATGGTGCTACTAGCTTTGCTGACAAAAAAATCAGGTAAATCATAATATTTACAAATTGCTACCAGTGGCCTTGAAGGAAGAGCTACATATCAGACAAGGCCAGCATTAATTTATCAAATAAGTTTGAAAGGAACATTGTCTTATTACTCCCAGAGCCCAAATTTCTCATGAAACAGAAGAAAATATACAAATTCTAACATTACGTAAGTCCCTCTGCTCCCCAAAACATAAAACCTCTAACCCTCAAGCACGTGAAAGTATAATTTACATTTACTAGTTTGACTTTTCATATAATATTGAGAAGGGCTTTATAAATCCCCAGTAAATCTTTAAATACATTTAAAGAACAATACATAAAAACTGAAGTTTTATGTGCACATTATCTTAGACAGCCATGATATAATTATGAGCAAATATACTGGCAGTTCAACAGGTTAAACCTCCCCACAAAGAAGGGATACTTGCTCAAGAAAATAGTGCACTTTATAATGAATAGGAAGTTTAATATACACAAATAAAATAGAAAAAATTAATTTCTTACAGACTGGTTAGTGATAATATGCCACACAAAAATTGCCTTTCAAACCTGAAAGACCTACCTTGCTTTATTATTTTTTTATACTATCAAAAAAGAATGTTTTGTCACAAATGAATAATGGACAAAGCCACAGATGAATAATGGACAAAGAGAGAGGAGGCCACTAACATGTTTACCATTAGAAATATCTAAAACCCATTTACAATTGGCTAAAAAAATAGATAAAAGTAATTAAAACAATATTTTTAAAGTAAGGAAAAAGCTAATCTGGCTATGTTTGAGATTTTAATTGTCATACTTTCAGATTATGAATGGGGGGAGTTAAATGCTTGAAACATCTGTTTTCATTTAAGAGAATGAAAAAAAAAGTGTGCCTACATGTGGCTATGTTGTTATAAGCCAGAGGAAACTGTCAAGTCATGCCCCCTCACTCACAGCAATAAACAAACAAAAGCAAACCAAAATAGACTTCCTTAGCTGACACAAACTTCAGATCTCAGGGGTTTCCCTTATGTTTCTGGTTAATGGTAACAATTCTACAAGTGTAAATTAAACCACAGAAACAAAATATCTTTTTCACTGACTGAGAAAGCTGCTATTTATGTGACTGTAGAAAACTGTTAAAGGAATTTGTAAAACTCATTCATAATCAAATGTCTTTTTTTTTTTTTGTCTTTTGTTTTTTTTGTTTGTTTTTTTAACCCCCTTGGTATAAAAGTTTACAAATGAGTTTCATATTCCATCACAGTTACATGGTCCAGTGCATTTCAGAATATTTGGACATTATCAAAGTTGTCCTTTACCAATGAAAACATTTAAGAAAACTTTAGGCATTTCTCAAATAAGTGACATGATATGGAACTACTTACACTTCTGGCTCTCTCTTCTAAGTACAAATGTGATTATTCGCCAAAGCAAAACTGTTTGACTATCTTACAGCCTCTCAACAAGAGTTCTCTATTAGATAGAGGGGGCTACAGTGTATTCTGAAGCTATTTCCCAAGAGCTAGTTTAGTAGACAGAAAGAACTTTGGGCTCATCTTATTGTTCCTTCCTTTTTTTTGGTAAGGTAAACTTTCCATTATGCACATACTATACCATCATCCTACTGTCTTTCATTGGATTAAGATTAGCTGGGAAGTAGCGGTGTATTAGCGAGATCACTGATGGCAATGGACCTCTTAGACTGTGCTGGTGCGTATGATTAAATCATATCTAATGTGAAACTTCGAATCACGTCCAGAGCTCCAGTATCAAAGCCACACATATCCAACATGCCTCTATCATCTGGGTCTGCAATGGTAAAACCATTTGATGTCATTCCACAGACAATCAACTTGGCTGGAATATCCATATTCTGTAGGAAAAGATCAAAAATATTTTAAAAACAGTATGTAAGCAAAAGCAAATTTTAACCTAAAATTAAAACACTTTAAATTCTATCACAGCTTTTCATTACAAAGCCAATTTGTTTTTCCTCCATAAAAATCTGTCAGTCTTCTGGGGCCAGACTATGTGATCTTCAGAAGAATAGAAGGTTATTAATAAACATGTCAACAACCTGTCTGAAATTCCTGCTTCTTTGTTCAATAGTTATTACTCATTTTATGGGCATAGAACACATTCCTGAGCAGCATAGGGACTGTGTACTTATGAAACTAGTCAGGATATTCAGGGGCATGACATTTTTACCAACATGTCAAACCCTGGGGCAGTATGTAAGGATATATGTAAGGAAACAGTTCCCTGGGGTTATCAATTTTTGGTTTATGACTTTGCTATGTATAACATATACGTCACATGTAATAACCTGTTCTCTACAGCTATGATTTCAGGCTAAAATAATTGAGTTTTTGGGAAAAACCAACAATCACTGAGTGTGCACTATGTCAGACACGATGTGCTCTTTGGGCAATTTATCTAATGTAATTGTTATAACAACCCTAAAAGCTACGCAGTACTTTTAACTACTATGGCACATATCACAGTAGTGATATACTACTATGACATGTATCAGTTAAATATTGATAATTCACTTGGATCCACAGTTAGTATAACGAGAAAGGCCCAGGACTCAGAACCCAGGCTGTCTTGACTCCGAATTCCGTTCTCTCACTTGTTCTCAAACTTAAGCATACATTAGAATCCCCGGAAGGGCTTGTTAAAACACAGTCCCACCCCAGAGTTCCTGATTTAGCAGGTCTCCCCATGGGGCCCAGGAATATTCATTTCTAACAAGGTGCCAGGTGATGCTAAGGCTGCTAGTAGGGAAATCACACTTTGAGAACCACTGCTCTTCATCAAGCTCTATTTCCACTTCCGGTCACACTCGCCACAATTCAAGTGCTCCACAGGCCACGTGACTGGTAGATTTCATACTGGATAGTGCAAATATAGAACAATTCCGTCATTTCAGAAAGCTCAACTAGAGAGCACTGATTAGAACACAGAAATACCCATAAAGCTTAAAACACAGATTACAGCTTTGCTTTAGGTTTATGTAATCCTTAGCAAAACTCAGAAATGATGCTTTAATTTTTCAAGGAGCACACTGAATCATTAAAAATTTACAGTTAAGGTAACAAAAATTTTGATTATTATCGAAAATACTGTTTGCAAAAGATATTAAAATGTATGGAACTGGAACTTGTTGAAATAAATTATGTATGTGTAGGTATTACTTCCTTATTTCCAGAACTGGTGTTATATTCCTATACAAAGGTACAGAACTACTGAGTCCAGAACGGGCGTAATATTCCTATACAAAGGTACAGAACTACCTTCAGTATCATTTTTTGAAAAATATAGTCAATGTTTGAGAATCGAATCTTATTTGGGGTGAGAAAGAATATTAGAATTTATCTTACCTTTCGATATTCCCTCAGAGCAACGGCAGGATGGACATGTCCAGCAAAGGTCTCGTTATCAGTGAATACTATGAAGACATCGGCAGCTGTATTTGTGTTTTGAGCCCAGATCATTGGAAGAGAGCAATCAGTTCCACCTGCTGGGATCTAACTCGGAAAAAAAACATGGATAAGAATACAAGAAAATGCCTTCATTTCTGTACTGACATGTCTGAAATAATTAAATACTTAAAAATACTATTTTATAGGTTATTTTGTTTAGACCCAATATATAGGCTTTCCCAAGGCTTGTAAATATATTTCTGATTCTGTGTTCATGAGAAAGTTGAGATGAAACAATTTGTTCTCACAAATTTATTAATATCAGGAATGACATCAATAAATTTTTATATAATACATGTTAAATAAACTTAATAAAACAGTTTCTTACCTGGCTCATAGCCATTAAAACCTGTTGTAAGGTCATATCTGTAGTCACTGGACATGGTACCATTTCATCTGAAAAAGCAACTATATGAGAATCTTTTTCTGTTCGTGTGACAACCTGAAAAATTCAATGGTAGTAATTTTCAGTAGATTTGGGGGAAACAAATACAGTATCTTGAAGTTCATCTTTAAAAGAAAATACCCTATGATGCTTACTTTTATTTCTAAACTTATATTACTGTGTTTGGAAACTATATAGTAACAGTGGTATAACTTTCAAAGTACTTTCACAAACTCTTATAAGGAAACTGGTTTTCACAACAATCCTTTGAAGCAAATAGAGTATATATTATTCTTCTCGTTTTATTAAATAAGGAATAAACCCACAGATGAGAAGCCAAGAAGCTCGCCTATGGTTCATATACTTGTTATTCAGTGACAGAGTCAGGCTAGAACAAGTCTCCTGTTATTATTAGTTCCTGATCTTTTAACGTTTATATTCATTAATAATTTCTCTAAGCATTATCTATTTCCTTAAAAATACTGGTAATATTTAATCTGTTGTTGTAAAATTAAAATTTCTACTCTGACTTTTCTTTAGACATGCTTTTTCAATATACCTACGATATTGTATATACCTAAGTATAAAAGTATATACAAGTATACCCAAGTATATATATAATACTTAAAGCTTTGCTTAAAACAAGCAAAAACATAATTCTTGATCATATTCAACTTTATAGTTTTGTCCCAGGGTAAACATTTTTAGGGTGGCAAAATCCTAAATTGTCTTAGGTGTTCTCACCATGCACATTGCTGCGGCTACTGTGCTAGCGTTGAGTACACTACCCAAAACTCTTTGGTTCATAGAAGCACTGACATCAATTGCCAGTAAGAAACGCTTTCCAGCTGGCTCAACTGTCTAAAGAGAAAACAAAACCAAACAATCATTAAAAGCAATCAAAGAAATGATAAGTATATTAAATTTCTAACGAATCATATTTACTTAATTTTCATTCAAAAGACTAAGATAAAAGGCCTGATATTTGATTTACCAATTGACAATTACAAATGCTTAGCTTTTACTAGAGGTAAAACAAAGGAAATAAGACGGCCTATTTAGTAATTTAAAGAAGTTATGATCTTCATTTATTTTAAATCTTTCCACATGAAGTAAACTGGGAATTTCTAGCAAGAAAGTTTTTTGTGGTAAAATACAAATAACATAAAATTTACCATTCCTAAAAAAATTACTTCCTATCAAGACAGAAGAGATCTACTACTGATTAACGGAAAAACAGAGGACAGAGGACCAAGTCACAGGGCTCCAGAGGAATGCAAAGTTTTTAATTTGGTACCTTAAAACTTATCAAAATGATCTTAGGATAACTGGTTGTTGTCCAAAGGTAGAGAGAAGTACTTTATTCATAAGCTTACAATGTTAATTATATATTCATTTTCACATGAACTAAGAAAAAAACAAATGAATATCTAATCAAAAATGGTTAAACTACTAATATCATCTTTAAAATGTGATATTATATCCTAACTGGGTCTTTTGTTTTAAAATGAAAATCAAACCATTACCTTAAATGTTTTGTAAAAAGCGGCATCCAAAGCTTGCAAAATTTCTTCATCAGGGCGCCACTTCAGTTTTCCTCTGAGCCCATGACCTGTTTTGTAAGTTTCTAATGCAATTAAAACATGAAATGGATGTATACGAGCCTAGAAACACAACCAAGACAGAAAGCAAATGTCAAATTCAAGTGAAAAACAGTAACTATTTCTTTTAGATTTTTGTTATTATGGCTAATAAATCTATTTCATAAAGAAAAGAGAAAAATGAGGACATATTAATCTTAGATTTAAGAGTCAGTGCAACTTGGTCTCTGAATACCTAAAAAATGTGCCAACCGCATTTCCAAAATTTAGGAGCCAACTTTTTCAATTAGTAATATTTAACAAAGGTAATGCTTACCTTTTTTAACAGTTTTTCATTACACAGCTTTTCACATACTAAAGACACTTCTGAGTTTCCTGGTTCAAGCACTGAATTAGCAGTCATCTTTCCAAGATTCCTTAGTAATGCTGTAAGAGGCATTTCTTGTAACAAAGCCTTCCATACCTATTGCAATAACACAGGTAGAAATATAAGGAATTAAGGGTAAATGTATAACATTGTTGTATCAATTAATAACATAGACTAAGTATTTCTTTTGGGGTTCAGAGCACGTTCTAAATAAAAATTGGTGTGAACTGGTCAAAGGCTCATCAAATAAAATAACTTGCTCTTTACTAGGGTAAGAAAGTGACGTATATTTTGTAAAGGAATTGCATATAAGAATTTTATTTATTTATTTTAATTAGTGAGGCAAATTAACCAGCACATTTTCTGGAGTGAAACTAATATTTATAAAATGCCAGCTACATCTGGGCATTGTGTTACGTGTTTTAAATAAACGTTAATTTTAAGATATATTTAAATTACTTTTTTTAGGAAATCCCCTGGCAGTCCAGTGGTTAGGACTCAGTACTTTCACTGCTGGGGCTCAGGTTCAATCCCTGGTTGGGGAGCTAAGACCCTGCAAACTGTGTGGTGGGGCAAAAAAAAAAAATTTTTTTTTAAGTATTAATTTTTTTAAGTATTATTTTTTAAAAGCATTACTCACAATTTATCCTTTTAATACACAGCGTAAGTTCCTCGTGTTTAATCACATGCTTTAACATATTATAATTTGCTTACCTCTTTAGACTTCAAGTGATTTGTTAGGAGATGCTCCCTAACCAGTCTGTGCTCTTCTATCAGATGAATGACTTCCAGTTCATCTTTTGTGCGCTTCACTTTCTCTACAGCCTCCAGATACTTTAATAATTTCTCAGTCTCCACAGAAAGTGCTTTTTCTTTATACATTTCATGGACCTCTTTCCAGCCCTTTGTAATATATTTGGTAACAATAGCAAGTCCTTTAACAAAGAATTAAAAAGGCATGTAGGATTATAAGTTAAAGAACAGGACATGTTATGGAGAACGCATTATGTGAAAGGCACATCTAGATACACGGGAGTTTAAACCGACATGCTACTTTCTATGATATTACAAACACATTTAAGCCAATGGAGTCTGCTAATTTTGCCTATTCCCTCATAACTGCTTCAACATGAGACTTTGGAGGAAAAGCTCCAATATCCTAAGTCATTTCGTTATGGAGCTTTTATTTATTTTTTGAAGCACTAGCATTAGAACCTTTGGTACACAGTGCCTATCTCAGGTCCACAATCTCAGAACTCACAAAAGTACAGATCTACCTCAATTAATCTCATATTCACTTGCCCCTTTAGCTGCTAAATAAATATGCATTTATAAATTGTAGAGATAAGTGGAAGTAGACAGGTAGGTAGGTAATTTGTGATTTTTTTTTAAATATCTGAGAAAGTATTACAGGCCAAATTTTTTAAAAAGGGAAAATAATGTGTTCATTTCTTCTACAATTCCTTTCAATAGCTGAAAGAGCTTTCAGTTGGGGGGCGGTGAGGAAACCTGGGTTCTAGCTTACATGTTGTCAATAAATGGCTGTGTGATCTTTCTAGGCCTTAGTTTCCACTTCTGTAAAAGGGGGGGAGGGGACAGACTGAATTATTAAATTCCAGGGTCTATGGGGGTAGGTAAAGTAAATAAATGAACGAGGCCACTGACAGAAGAGAGAGTGGTTAGCACTGTGGTGAACTAAAGAGAGAATGCCCTGACAAATGTTTTAGTGAAATATTGGCTCACTGCTGCCAAAAAACCGTGTTTTCAAAAGAAGGTACAATATGGATTTTTATGTGATGTTGCGAAAGAGTTCATTTTTTCCTAAAATATAGTGCAGGCCAAATAAAATACATCTCTAAGGCAGATTGAGCCTATGTGCTATTTCTGAACTCTAATTTAAATAACTTGATCAAAAGTTAGTACTAACATGCAGGAACTTCTAAATTATCGTGACTCTTGCTATCTTACAGATCTTAGTACAAAATATTACATTGCCTTAAATGAGTTAATGTTTCATGTGAGCATGTTTTCTATTCTTTCCAACGAAAATAAAACTTTCGGGGCTTCCCTGGTGGCGCAGTGGTTACAAATCTGCCTGCCAACACAGGGGACACGGGTTTGAGCCCTGGTCCGGGAAGATCCCACATGCCGCGGAGCAACTAAGCCCATGTGCCACAACTACTGAGGCTGTGCTTTCTAAAACCTGAGTGCCTAGGACCCGTGCTCCTCAACAGGAGAAGCCACCACAATGAGAAGCCCGTACACTGCAATGGAGAAGCCCCCGCTCACCACAACTAAAGAAAGCCCGTGCGCAGCAACGAAGACCCAACGCAGCCAAAAATAAATTAATTTATTTAAAAAAAAAAAACTTTCAGAAAGTCTGTCTTATTATTATCTTTATCTTCCTCAAGTCCTAGAATTGTGTTGGCCACACAGTAGGTACACAATAAACACGTGATTAGTTGAATCACGCTTTGAATTGTTTTATCTGTTTAAATACACATATCAGTTACTTACTTGGTAACTTAAGAGTTTGTTTCCAAACACTAGGCTCTGAGAAGCCTAAAGATCTTCTACACCTAAACATATTGCTATTATTACAAGGTTTCAAGTATGAGTTCTGCCCTCAAAAATCTAGAATTGAAGAATCCTATGTGTGGGACTAAGTTTAGGGAATATCTACTAATTTCTCAATTTATAGACCAAGAATTCAAAACTAGAATAACTATTTGCACAAATTCAGAAACTAATTTTTCAAATTTGAACTAGCACTTAGGCCCACACCACCACATAGTGTCTCAACAGACAAATAAAGCTGGATGCCTACAGCCTCCTCAAACTGGAGCAAAAATTTAAAGAAATTTTTCAAGTTAAAAAAATTAAGCCATGAATATGTTAGGGAAAAAAAACACAGGTATTTTTATGACTTTAGGTTGGAAATAGCCTTTCTAAACCTAACATAAAATAAAAACGTACTAACAAAGGCAGATAAGTTTGATTACATGAAAATTCCAAACTTCACTGTGCCAGAAACCCCCTCCATCAAAAAACGAAAAGACAAAGAAAAAAAAAAATGGGGGAAAAGTGCATACAATGCATATAATAATAAATTATTAATTCCTATACTTGGTATTCCAACTTCTGAGAACAGTGCCCCATCTACAGTAGGTGCTCAATAAATATTTGTTGAATGAATGGTGACTATAATTATTGCTATTTTTATAATATTAAAAACAGCAACTTGATAGATTAAAAAAAAGATACAATATAATCCATGAAAAATATAATCAATAAGCACATGAAAAGTTGAGCTTTCGCCCAAATACATAAATTCAAATAACAAGATAAAATTTTTTACCTATCATTGGCAAAGATTAAAAAACACTGGTAAAGAGTCAGTGTTCAAATGTGTGGAAAGGGGCCACTTTCACATACTCTTTGTGGATTTAAGCATTACAGAAATTATAGAAACATTTATATTAACCACGTTTTTTCACTGTAGTATTTTTTTAATAGTATAAAAAACCCAGAAGCTACTTAGCTGTTATCAGTAAGAGACTAGCTACATAAATTATATTCATATAATGGCACACATGCAATTATTTCTACTGACCTGAAAAAAATCAATATACTTTTAACTGAAATAAAGAAGGTATATAAAATTAAAAAAAATAAAACATATTTAGGAAAAATCGGGAGTAATATACAACCTATGTATAGTGATTTCTTTTGAAGGGCAGGACTACTTTCTGCATTATATTTTTTTGTATTATCCAGCTACTTTAAAACAAGCATGTAGGGAATTCCCTGGCAGTCCCATGGTAGGATTCGTGCTTTCACTGCCGAGGGTGCAGGTTCAATCCCAGGTCAGGGAACTAAGATGCCACAAGCTGCGTGTGGAATGAATGAATGAATGAATGAATGAATAAGTAAATAAAACAAGCATGCAATTTCTAATAAAAAATCAAAATATAAACGTGTTTATATACATAAATGTTTGCAGTAATTTACTGCTCAAACTTCATTTGAAAAAGTCCATTTGTAATTTAAAAAAACAAGGGATAAATTAAGAATTACTGAGGAGATACTATGTATGAAGGTATCATTACACAAGCTATGTGGGAGGGAGGGGAGAGAACCGACACTGCCCTTTACTCCGTGCCAGGAACTGTGGAAGTATTGTAATACACACTATCACATTTAGTTACCATAATTTTAAGAGTTATTCCTTTTCTAACTTTTTTAATAGATGAAGATACAGAAACTCAGAAAGGTTAAGTTACTTGGTGTAAGGACACAAAGTAATAAGTAGAACTGAAATTTGAACCCATCTGAGGGGCTGTCTTTTCAAGTTTCACTTCTGCTGTAAAAAAAAAAATGTCAAATTTGGACATGTTCATTTTGTGAAAGTTCACACTTAAAATTATTCCCGTTCAAAAGTTTTTCTTATTTCCCTTCTAAGAAGGACTAGAGTCATTGTAGACCCAACTAACTTTTCAAAAGTCTCTTCCCACAGACATAGAAAAACTGCCCCAAGTCACCATGACCCCTGGCTGACCGCGTGGAGACAACTACCATCCTGACTCGTTAAGTTCAGCACTACTTTGGGTGGCCTTTAGGTTCCACGGAACATATGTCCTAGGAAGACAGGGAGGGAGAAAAGGGGCTAAAGCAGTACAGCCTGGCTATCTGCCATCTATTGGCTAGGAGCCGTTTTGATTCCTACAACTTTAATCATATCCATGCTGCTTTCATAGTCCATAATCAAGGGGGTGAGCATTCTAGTTAGCATGGTGACATTTTAAGATTTAGAATATCAAGCTGCAAATCTGTCATTTGATTCTTGATCATTAATGTCTAGGTGTTTAATTCCAGGTTGGCATTAAACATACATGAATTAATCAATGTGTTCTGAGAATTAAAGGCTATTTCTAGAAAATATTACACAACTTTCTTATGTTAAATATAAATTTGCTATTTGTTGGATATCGGCACCTCACCCCCCGCATGAAGATCTTACGCTTACCTTCACTGGAAGGTTTAAGATGCGACAATCTTAACAGATCTTTGTGAGACCAGCCATTTCTTTGTTTATATTTTGTGACGGCCAGGGCAAGGGCCATGCCACCTTTTTCATTGTACCAGTCTGCTACGGCCTTCCGGAGGGCGCGACCCCACATGCCACATTTCATGCTTTCCTTTAGATCTTTCTTAAATTGTATAAAAGTAAAGAGATGTGTAGGAATGCGACAAACTTCAGAAACAGCTTTGAAAGCGGCTTGTTTTGTGCTTATGTCAGAACACTGGGAACAAATGGCGAGGGCAAAGAGCATAGGCTCCTGCTTTGCAGTTCTGCCTTCTTGACTAAATGTCTTTATTTCCTGTATCACTTCACATCCTCTGCCATCTTCAATCAATCTAATTAAAGCTTCAGCATTCTCAAGGCCCAACTTCTGTTCTTTGATAGAGTAAGTCCCACCTTCAGAACCAAAACACAAGAACCGCTGCAGCCGATTCATATCAGTGACTTGCCACACATAACCGTCTTCAGAATTGGCTATCTGCTTCTCATTCAGTGGCTGCATTTGGTTTACCAATTCCTCCATTTTTTTGTCTTCTAGGAAACTGTCAAAAAGCAAAATGTTATTTTAGCTAGAAACAAGAAAATTCTAAAAAGGAAAATTATTTATTAATCTATGCTCATTGAAATCTGCCATGAAATCTTTTAATTTAAAAATATTTCTGAAGCTCAGTAACTGGTGGTATAACGATCAGAAGCAAAAGCTAAGAAGTCGTATTTTTGAGGTATAGCTTGTTGCTTCAGAGACTGAGCAGGCAGTTCAGCATGGAGTCTACAGGACCAGATGGAGGAGAATACAAGGGGCGGCAATAGTCACTGACATAGACAGGGGGCTGACGCTCCCTTTACTTCCTGAATAACAGTGTAGACATTTTTGATTGTGTATCCAACATCTGTTCCTCCCTTCCCCCTTGTCTTATCCTCTTTCTGGTAGGAATGCCCTTCAGGGGACATTTCCCAGCCCCAAAGGATGAATCTTGATTGCTCTAAGCCAGTGTTCTCAAACTCTGCATGCATCAAAATTACTTTAAGTGCTAGTTAAAACACAAGATGATGGGTTCCACCCTCCCCCACACCCGCCCCCAGCCTGCCCCGAAGTTTCTTTCATAGTTCAGTATGTCTGGTTGAGGCCTAAGCATTCATACTTATCACAAGTCCCCAGGTGATGCTCTCATTCCTCTTGCCATGTGACTGGTACAGGTATTGGGCAAGTATCACAACTCCCACCAGTGAGACATAATAAGTCTGCTGGTTATACTTATGAGGTTTTCCTCCTTCTTAAAAAGGGGCTTGGGCTCTTAAAAAGGAATGGTCCCCTTTCTGCCTTGACATACTCATCTGCACATGATGCCTGAAGTGGTGTCAATATCTTGAGCCATGGGGGGTGCCACTTTAAGAAGACAAACTAATTTATAAGGATGGAAGCACCAGAAAGAAAAAAAAAAAAAGACGGAATCTGGGTCATTGATATCATCAAGTTACCTGTAACTGCCCTACTTAGAAATGTCCTAATATATTATAAGTATATCCTTATTGTTTAAGCCATTGGTAAGTTTTCTGTTACCTGTAGCTGAGAGCATGTTAACTGATTAACATCCTGTATCAACCGTGCTCATTTATAGTTTACTTCATCTGTGACTACCCACATTTTCCTCCTTGCATTATCTCTGAAGCTACTAGAACTAGCTGTCTGGCAGCAATATCCCTTTTTCTCCTCCAAAGGGAGTAACCACAATCATCCACTACTTTATCGGTCCACCGCTTCTCTCACTATAGGACAGCTGTTGATCTTCAGGTTTCCTGCCTGGGCCACTACAGTGCACTGGGCTTCTCCCCATGGCAAACAACCAACAAAAAATCCTCAACCAGCATTTACTGCATACTGTGTGTAAGGGGTGAAGGAGGTTTCTGTTCCATTAAAAAGATTTCTAAAACTTTTTTTCCTGCCCTCAGGGAAATCACAGTCTATTTGATGAGGTAGAAATTTATACATAATACAAAGCAAACTGTAATCAAGTGCTTTAACAGAAAAGTGAATGAGCAGAGAAGATAAAATAATGCTGTCTCAATAATCCAGGAAGACTGAAAAACTGGCATATAAAGTTTGGGGAGCACATTCCAGGAAGGGGTATATGAAATCTTGCTCTGTGTCTTTAAATTTTAGAAAAGGAACTAAATATACTGCGAAGAAATGTTGACAGGTAAGGTAGTAGCTTAAAGAGGAACACAGGTAAAAGATATTTTGTTTTCAAGATGATACAAGCTTCAGCATGTTTATATACTGTGGGGAAGGCTAAAGACAGAATCCTGGTGAGTATTAACAATTAAAAAATAGCTAAGGAGAAAAGGGCCCTTTAAAGAAGAAAGGGAAGGAGAGGCACATAGACTTAAAATCAGGAGAGAGTGGTATCGTAGACCACAAGGAAGAGAATTTCACGGAGTGAATGGCTGGTAATGTCAAATGCTCAGCAATCAAGTAAGGCTGAAGTTGGCAATAGGAATGCCGAGGAAAGGCAATCGCAGTTGGGCGCTGTGAGAAATAGCTTGATTCTAGTGAGGTCAGGAGGGCATGCAGCGATGAAGAGACTTCACAGGTAGACTACTCTCGCACAGAAGCAACGTTCTAAAGGGAAGGTAAGAGAGAAGGCAGGAGCTAGAGGAAAAATCTTTTTACCTTTTCAGATGAGAGGACACTGAGGTTGAGGTTCAAACTTCAATTTGGAGAGGTGAAGTCAGCAGAGAAAGGGCGTAAGTGAGGGAATGAGATCCCTGAAAGAAGCTTCAGAGCATCCAGGCTGAGACTAGCCCTTGACAGCAGAAGAGGTGTCTCCTCCACTAAGGGTGAAGGTTATGGGTAATGATCCGTTTGAGGGAGTCAATGCGGGTAAATTGGGTGAGTTAGGGAGCAATGACAGACTGGGTCTCAGAGGGGGGAACACACAATGGTGCAGAGATAAGTGCTGGGAAGAAAGCCTCACATTGTGAATGTGGCTAAGGGGGACAGTGATTTGAATTGTGCTGGAAACAGCAGTGTCAATATTCCAAATAAAGCGCTGACATAAAGTAGTTTATGTCAGCACAGGCCCAGGCTTCAGGTGGTGTCAGAGACGAAATGATCATATTACATTCGTCATTATGGACTGATTTATAGTGACTGAGTACAGCACAGGCTGAAACTCCTGGTGCAGTGGATGTTGCTTTTTCTATGTATTTGTACCCCCTTTTCAATATGGCGTTTACCTCTGCCTTTCAATCCAAAAAGGCTAAGAGCCTTCTCAAAGATAGATAACATTAATTGCTAATTCCAGTAGAAATTTTTTGACATTGCTGGCCTCTCCTTTAGATTTTAACAAAACACACTCTTTCTGGTGTTACTTCAACCTGGCTATTCCTGCTTATCAGTCATATTTGTTAAATGAATAATTTGTAAACTTTAAAAATTGTATTAAAAAAAAAGAAGAATATCTGATTTTTGTCCATGGTTCTCACAGGGCTTCACATACCACTTTGGGTTTATATCCGAAAAAAACAAAAAAACTAACTCGAAAAGATACATGCACCCAATGTTCATAGCAGCGTTACTTACAATTGCCAAGGTATGGAAGCAACCTTAGTGTCCATCAACAGATGAATGAATAAATAAGATGTGGTATATGCATACACAATGGAATACTACTCAGCTATAAAAAAGAACGAAATTTTGCCATTTGCAGCAACATGGATGGACTTGGAGGGCATTATGCTAAGTGAAATAAGTCAGAGAAAGACAAATACTGTATGGTATCACATGCAGAATCTAAAAAATACAACAAACTGGTGAATAAAACAAAAAAGAAGCGGACTCACAGATACAGAGAACAAACTAGTGGTTACAGTGGGGAGAAGGAAGAGGGAAGGGGAAATATAGGGGTAGAGGCTTAAAAAAAAGGGTTATTATGGGACTATATGAAATCATATGTGTGAAACTTCTGAAAACTGTAAAGCACTATAGAATTTAAAGAATCTTTTATTCAATTTAAAAAGAGTTAATAAAAAAAAAACTTGAAATATCCTGATTGATGGGAGTATCTTTGTTATGCTAATGAGGTGACTCATCCTGGGTCTTTGGATCGCTTCCAGTTGGGGGTCACCATAAAGACCAATCATCTGATTAGAAGGTTGGAACTTTAGGCCAGATCAACCTCCCAGGAGGGAAGGAAGGCAGGTGACTTACCTCAACCACAGGGTCAATGAATTAATCAATCATGCCTAGTCATGAAACCCCACATACAAACTCTGGACAACAAAGTACAGTGGAGGGACTTCCCTGGTGGTCCAGTGGTAAAGAATCCACCTTGCAATGTAAGGGACATGGGTTTGATCCCTGGTCAGGGAACTAAGCTCCCTTATGCCGCGGGGCAACTAAGCCTGTGCGGCACAACTACTGAGCCCGAGTGCCGCAAACTACAGAGCCCACTCGCTCTGGAACCTGCACACCACAAGTAGAGAGAGAAAACCCGCATGCCACAACTAGAGAGGTCTGAGCGCCACAATGAAGAGCCCACGCGCCCCAACGAAAGATCCCGCGTGCCTCAATGAGGATCCCACACACCGCAACTAAGACCCGATGCAGCCAAAAATAAATAAAATAAAATAAATAAATAATAAATAAATCTTAAAAAAAAGAAGTTCAGGAGAGACTCCGAGTTGGTGAACACTGATGTGCTGGGACTGTGATGTACCAGGATTCTACAAACAGAAGGAATCCCTCTACTGCCTCCAGATTTTGGCCTGAGCGGGTCTTCCATTTGGCTGTGCCTGAGTTGCATCCTTTATAAAAACTGTAATCATAAGGATGGTGCTTTTAGGGAGTTGAGTCATTCTAGTGAATTACTGACCCTGAGCGCATTGTGGGAAGAAGCCTAGTTGGGTGGACTGGGACCTTATTTGAAGCTGTTGTCTGAAGTAAGGGCAATCTGTTTGGGATCCTGCCCTTTCACTTGGGGGATCTGATGCTAACTCTGGAACTGAACTGAGCTGATCTCAAAATACAGACACCAAAGCTGTAAGTGACAAAAGAAAAAAACCGATAGACTGGACTTCATCAGAATTTAAAACTGTGTTCCAAAAGACACCACAAAGCAAGCAAAAAAGACATCCCATGGAATGGGAGAAAATAGTTGCAAATCATACATATGATAAGGAATTTGTGTCTATAATATATAAAGAACTCATAACTAAATAATAAAATGATAAATAACCCAATTAAAAAATAGGCAAAGACCCTATATAGGTATGCCTTCAAAGAAGGTATACAAATGGCCAACAAACACAAAAATGGATGCTGAATATCATTGGTCATCAGGGAAATGCAAATCAAAACTGCAATGAGATACCACTTCACACCTACTAGAATGGCAATAATCAAAATGACAATAATAAGTGTTGGCGAGGATTTGGAGAAATTAGAACCTTCATATACTGCTAGTGGAATGTAAAATGTTGCATCATATGATATCTCTATATTTAACCTTTTGAGGACCTGCTAGATTGTTCTCCAAAGTGGTAGAGGGTTTCTTTAGGGGTGATGAAAATGTTCTGAAATTAGATAGTGGTGACTGTTACACAACTCTGTGAATATACTAAAACCCACTGAATGTGATGTGTGAATTCTATCTCAAAAATCTGTTATTAAAAAAAATTAAAAATTGGCTAGGTGAAATATATTTGGAAAGTTATTTAAATAGATAAGCATTTAAGTGATATTTAACCCTACATTTTTTATATTTGTCTTTAGAAAGAAATTTGAGATACACACAGACATACATATACAGGACCTTAATTTCTTCCTTCCCCAAATGTTATCATCACCCTTCTCAAAGCTTAAGCTCCAGTGTCAGTGGTTTAGAAGGCAGTTGGGCAGTGAGTGAGGTCAAAGCCTGGTCATCAATTAATCCACTCCTGAATAATCAAGTGTTGTAAATCCAGATTAACAAACAAACAAACAAAAGATAGTTAATTCTTCTTTCGGTTGGCCTGACCTGTTCGGTGCTCTTAAAGCAACAACCCTCCAAGGAAATGTAATACAGCTAAAGATGTATTAAATGTCTATAAATCAAAATTTTGAGAGGAAATCAAACAGATCACAATATCATTAAAAACACGGCCACACTCTGAAATTGGATGTGGATATTTTATACATTGCCCACTTCTCTTTTCCCTAATTTTGAATGCAAAACCAGTGAATGGCAGTAATACACAGTATGCAATAGCACTAGTTCTTCTTCTTATTCGCTGGAACTAGAACATCTATAGTAACGTTTAACAGTGCTAATAATATATTACTTCTAAGGATTCCTACATTCTTCTTGAATGTACACATCTAAATATCTTTCCCAAGTCTCTTGATCATTTGTCACTTGAAAAGGCTCCCTTTCATCCCAAGAGGTCAAACAAGTTTGCAGCTTATTCCTTTTTAAATGGAGTCAAAGCTGACTTACATCTATGAGAGCAAGACAGTTTGAAAGAAACAATACTGCAAACACGGGGGTCACAAATTCAGATAGCTGTATCACTCAGACTGGTAAATGGACATGAGCGAATCAAGTCAAGGGTGATGCAATAAAAAGTGGTGAAGGGGCTTCCCTGGTGGCGCAGTGGTTGAGAGTCCGCCTGCCGATGCAGGGGACACGGGTTCGTGCCCCGGCCCGGGAGGATCCCACACGCCTCGGAGCGGCTGGGCCCGTGAGCCATGGCCGCTGAGCCTGCGCGTCCGGAGCCTGTGCTCTGCAACGGGAGAGGCCGCAACAGTGAGAGGCCCGCGTACCGCAAAAAAAAAAAAAAAAGTGGTTAGGAACTGGAGCAGACATGACAGCATGACATCCTGAAGGAATACACCTTTTAACCAACTGGCTGTCATGTAGTTTGGGCCTCATATTGCCAGATCTTCTCAAAAACTCAGAAATCTGGATTTTTAGGTGACCTCTTAGGATTAAATGTTAACAACATAATTAAAGAAATTTGACACCCCCCCCATTCTGATTACTTATAGGTTGTTTTAAGGGCTAAACTTTCAGTTTGGTCTTTCTACAATAGGCACCACGTTCAGTTGGGTATCAAATGTTAGTTTTGATGTATTCAATAGTTACTTAGCACCAAAAACATTTTCAAGTTCACAGCAATACTGCAGATTAAGAAAATACGGCAAATTCCTGCAAACAGCTTTGGGCTCTGATGACACTCATTCTAGGCATGGTTCATAAGGAAATAAGGCTAGACTCCTGTGCCACACAGACTTTCCCATTTAAATATATTTAACAGAACGGATACCTCTCCCGCCCCCCACCAGCTTGAAGACACAGTCTCCCAGGGGCAAACTTCAAGAAAGTTTCCCCCCCCAAAAATTTTTTTTTAATCTAACCCCTGACATACATTTTGGCTTCTACTCCATAATATAACCACGGTTGTTTTCATATAAAAGTTGTGCCGCTGTTTTATCTCAGTAAAATGTATCATGTTTATTTCGTAGCTTCACATAGTCCTGCAGGACAAGGTTCCCTTATTCCAGGGCACAGGTCCTCCTGCTTGAGAAGCAAAGAATCCGAGTTTTACCAAGTAAAGGTTTTTTTTTTTCTTTCCTGGAAGCCAAGGGCCCTTCTTGGAAGTCAGAGCTTTAAGGAGTGATGCATAAACACTACTACTCTGAAAGATTTTAGTTTTAACATTACTATTGTGCAAGGGCCTGGTGAATGAGGTTTCGTGATTTAGTGAAGACAGCCATTTTTGGTTTAACGCATCTTTTAGTCTTAGGACCATTACAAATATTTTCAGATTAACACACTGCATTTTTCAACCTCATGTGCCTTGGAGGCATCGCGCGCCTTTACACTTGTCTATCAGCCCCACCGACGACAAGACGGATCGTCTCCTGTCCCTCGTCATTCCCTCCAGGACAAATTTCGTCCTCGGTCTTCTCACAAAGATCCTTCTTCCCGAAGCCCAGAGGCCGGGCAACGCCTCTCGGCGCAGCAGCGGCGGGAGGAGGAAAAGGAGGAGGAGGAGGGGGAGGAGGAAAGCGGGCCCCTGGGACGCCGGCCTGCGGGAAGCTCCGCAAGTACAAGCGGGAGCGATCCCCGCTTCGGGAAGGGCCCGGCCCAGCAGAGGTGTCGGTCCAGCCACCCAGGACGGCAGGGCACGGAGGCGGGGAGGGAGACTGGTCGGCGCAGCGTCTGCTCCGGCCTCGGCCGCGGGGATGCGGGGTGAGGGCCACGGAGGACCGGCCGGACCCAGGCGCCGCTCAGACCGCAAAAAGGGCCCCGGCCAGCCGGCCGCCCGCGGTGTCCTCACCTGTGCCCGGCGGCCGATTCTCCGAAGCCGCCGCGCCACCGGGAGAAGCGCTGCGCCACGCCGCCGAAAGACGACGCGCGTCAGCCTGAGGGGTGGCGCCTGCTCCAACTCCGCCGCCCGGGTCTCCCGGTTCGGCTCCCGGGAACGAGCCCCGCCCCCCTGGGCGTGCCCCGCCCCCGCCCCAGACTGGCGAGAGTCCCGGATGTTCCCTCCTCCGGCGCCCCAAATCCCGCCCTTTCTCGGCGGCCCTGGCCCCTCGGAATCGGCTCCGGGTCCTGCGCAGCCCAGAAAGAGTTTCGCCGTCTCTTGGGTGGCTAGAGCGTCCTCCCGCGCTCTGTCGCGCTGCAGGTGACGGCGCCCGGAGGCTGTCGGGAAGTAGGCGGGGTGACGTGAGGTTGACGAGACAACGGCGGGTTTGCAGAGCTCAGTGGCCGGAGGCGGCTGGATTTGGGGGGGTGCCGGAGCCGGAGGTGGAGCGGGGCGGCGTGTGGCCGGGGCCATGACGGGCAATGCTGGGGAGTGGTGCCTCATGGAAAGCGACCCCGGGGTCTTCACCGAGCTCATTAAAGGATTCGGTGAGAGCCAAGGGGACCGTCCTGGGCCGGGGGTCACGGGAGGAGGCCTGATCTGGGCACGCAGTGCTTCCCTGCGGCCGCCGTCGCCCAGCGTCTGAAGGGAGGCGACTCTCTAACCGTGGAGTCGGGGAGGGGGAAAGGCAGGGCTCCGGTCCCTCCTTGGTCCCGGCCAGTCGCGTTTCCGTGGTGATCTGAGAGCCACACCGCGAGGGCAGGAGCGTGTCCCCGGAACTCGGCGCTCCAGTACTAGCTTCACTGACCTGAGCCCCCGCCCCGGTTCCCACCACCCCCGCTTTACGTACCGATTCTTCCCTTTGCACCACGGGGCGCCCCCATTCCGGGCAGGGGTGCCCAGGTACGTGTCTCAGGCCATCGGTGCTACAGGAAAAGTCGGATGCGCCTTGTCGAGGGTGGGGTGCCCAAGGCCCAAGCCGCCCCGGAACCTGACATTCGAGTTATTCGGAGCAGAACCCCTCGAGTGTGTGCCCAGCCCTGCGAACGTCCGCACAGGCTGGCCGCGTGGGACGCACGGACCAGCTCGCTCGTTCTGCTCATTTTGTGGCCTCCGGGGAAGTGTGCTTTCTCCACCTAGTGCTCCAGAGGCCACATGCTTGCCTCGTAATTTCTTTCTGACTCTGTTCCTTATCTCTGGTCCTAAGTAACCAACATATTTGACTTTGTAGCCTTTCCTGTCCCTGCAGCTCTTCTTTGGCTGTAAGTTTATTTTTATCTGTTATTTCTCAAGTATTAATTTTAGCTCTTATGTTAAAACTTGTACTTGAGGTGGAAATTCAACATTGAAATAGATAACTGTTTGTTGTACGTAGCTGACTGTTTGGATATCATGTATTGGGCATATATTGTTTACCTGCTATGTCTGACACATTGGTAGGGTTTGGATATTTTTAATGTGAATAAAGCATGACTGCTGTTCTAAAGAACTGACAAGCAAATTATAATATGGCGTATTAATTGCTACATTAGAGTAGGTACACACAGGTCGTGGAAGAGCACAGGCAGAAGGAAAGGCATAAACAGTAGTGGTGGTAAAGTATATGACTTAGGGAACAGCTGGGAAAGTGACTAAAACATAATGTAACAGACTTAAGGAGTATTTCAATCCGAAGCTGAAAAGATAAACTGAGGCCAGATTGTGTGGCATGTTGTGTAGTGTGGATTGCCCTGTAGCCCCTGGGGACTTAACTGTCAAAGATATTTCAAGGCTGAAATGATATTTTTATAATTTAAAAAGATTTACTACTTGTAGTGTGCAGGGTAGATTGGCGTGAAGTAAGAGAAGCTAGAAGCCTCTTAAAATGGTCAGAATTTGAGATGATTGGCTCCACACATAAAGTAGTGATTTGGAGAGGAGGAGGTCGATTCAATAATTTTTGCTATATTTAAATCCACAGGACTGTTAACTGCTGGGATGTAGGGAAAAAGAGGTGACAATGACTCAAGTTTCTAGCTTGGGAGACTGGTGAAGTACAAGTACAAGAGAAGAGTAGGCTTGATGGACAAGAAAGTGGGTTCAGCTTTGGACATACACTGAGTTTGAGATGTCTGCAGGTTTTAAGCCATAAACTTTACCTTCAAAACCTTAACTATTATGACATGTTAGAGTTAACCTTAAGAAACGTTGTATCAGGCAAATTTGTTTATTTTAAAATTAGTCCATTCTGTTAAAGCTTTTGCTCCAATTTCGTACATGCAGAAAACTTGGAATTGAAAATGATTTAAATAAAAGCATGCGTAAGAGACTGCCATGGAACTGCACCTTCTGTACCTGCACAAATGAAAACTGAAGCTATAGTTATTAGACTGGTTTAATTAGCAGAAGAACTTTGCAACAAGTTAAATGATGGTAGTTGTATATCACCATCAGATGCTTCAAAGAGACTGAGTTTATTCCAGTCATTTTCTTTTTTCCTCATTCAATTCATGGATTTAAAAAACCTTTGGGGGCTTCCCTGGTGGCGCAGTGGTTGAGAGTCCGCCTGCCGATGCAGGGGACACGGGTTCGTGCCCCGGTCCAGGAAGATCCCATATGCTGCGGAGTGGCTGGGCCCGTGAGCCATGGCCGCTGAGTCTGCGCGTCCGGAGCCTGTGCTCTGCAACGGGAGAGGCCACAACAGTGAGAGGCCCGCATACTGCAAAAAAAAAATAAAAAAACCTTTGGAAGTTTATTCTTTCAAAAGTGAAACATCTTATTGTGTTATGAATGCTATTGTAGATTTAAGTTTCTTCATTGAAGTGGAAATTATTTGAGTTCAGTGAATATATTAAATAAAATTTTTGGTGGACTATAACGTCATGGTAAAACAAAGTTCTTATTAAATTAAGAAACTGATGGAGCAGAACTATACTTTCAATTGATACAATGCATACATAATTCATAAATGCAGCAAAACAAACTAGGATAGTCTACTAATTGAAAATAGAGGCTGTATATTTCTGCTTCCAGCCAAGATAGAGTAACAGGGACTAGATTTACTACAACAAATCAGTGACCTCAGCTTTCCCTTCAAGAAACTAGAAGAAGATGAGTAAATTAAACCTAAAGTAAGCAGATAAAAGGAAGTAATAGAGATCAGAGTTGAAATTAGTAAAACAGAAAAGAGAAAAATAGTGGAGAAAGTCAATGAAACCAAAAGCTGGTTTCTCAAAGGTCAATAAAATGCATAAACCTGTAGTCAGACTGATCAGAAGAAAGAGAGGAGACAAATGACCAATATCAGGAATAAGAGAGATGACATCACTACAGATTCTACAGATTTTTTAAAAAAATTAAATAGTTATTTTTTGGCTGGATTGGGTCTTCGTTGCTGCGTGTGGGCTTTCTCTAGTTGCGGCGAGCGGGGGCTACTCTTTGTTGCAGTGCACAGGCTTCTCATTGCAGTGGCTTCTCTTGTTGCAGAGCACAGGCTCTGGACGTGAGGGCTTCAGTAGTTGTGGCACGTGGGCTCAGTAGTTGTGGCTCATGGGCTCTAGATCATAGGCTCAGTAGTTGTGGCTCACGGACTTAGTTGCTCCGTGGCACGTGGGATCTTCCCGGACCAGGGATCAAACCCGTGTCCCCTGCGTTGGCAGGCGGATTCTTAACCACTGCGCCACCAGGGAAGTCCCGGATTCTAGATATTAAAAGGATAAGTGAATATTTTAATATTTATGCAAATAAATTTGACAACTTGGATGACATGTCCAAATTCCTTTAAAGACGCAAATTACCAAAGTTCACTCAAGAGGTAATAAATAAACAGTATAGCCTTATGTGTAGGCTATAAAAATACTCCCCAAGAGTATTTTTCTTGGGGAGAAAGACTCCAGGTATATTGTTAAGAAAATTATTTTTAGAATTGGTTTTTGAATAGACTGTTTTACGGAGCCACCAGTACTATAATACAAATGTGTTAGTCAAGATATAAATATTTTAAAACATTTTAATTTAAAAATTTATTTAATGTCCTATTAAGTAAAATCAATTTAATAAAAGAGGTGTTCTGGTTTGAATGACAGATTATTTGGTCATCCTATTTAAGACCCAGTTCAACTATTTTTAAATTATTTATTTATTTAATTTTTTTGGCCGCGTGGCATGTGGGTTCTTAATTCCCTGACTAGGGTTCAAACCCGAGCCCCTTGCATTGGAAGCAGGGAGTCTTAACCACTGGACCGCCAGGGAAGTCCCCCAGTTTAACTATACATTAAAGTTTTTTCTGATCAGCAAGGATAGTTGGCTACCTCTTAACTTCCAGAACGCATCCCGTGTACCTTTTATATGCAAAACATGCAGACTGCACAGTCTTTGAGTTATATGAGCTTGTTTCCTACTAGGTTGAAGTTCTTAAGCATTGTTAAAATAGTTTATTATTTCCTGTCCTTGTTAGGGCCTAATACCATGCTTGGCAGATACTTTCAACCTGCGGTTGGTTGAATCCGCGGACCCAGAACCCGTTGGATACAGAGGGCTGAATGTATTTGTTAAATACCAGTGAATCATTAACTTTTTAAAGCCTACCCCCCACCCCACTCAACTTTTTACTAGAATATATTAGAGGAATCAGCATGGTGATTCTCTGTGTTTGGTATTTGAGAACGTATACCTCACAAGAATTGTGTGGATTGGATGAAGCAGGTAGTATTCTTGTTTTAAACATGAGGAAAGTGAGGCTCAAAGACATGTTCTCACTCAAGGTAAAGAACTTAAAGGCAGTGCTAGAATTACAACCTAGTTCTCTTGAATCATTGCTTATTTCTCTTTCCATTATACCATGCATTATTTGAAATTGAATGTACATAGGGGATTATTAGAATTGAATGTATATAAGGAGATAGATGCTAACAGTTAAGTACTATGTTTTCCTTACACAGAGATGTGTATGTGTCTAACATAAGGTTATTTAAACAGTGTCACCACTTGAAATTATACCTTTGCAAAATATTTTGGGGCTCTTTTAATTCAGTGGCTTTTGTTGTGTTTTTGTATGATATGTGCAATGTTTTAACGTTTGGCCTTTTTACAGTTGATTTCCAATAGCATAACCAGTGTTAAGTGCATTAGTGTTCTTTTGTGCCCTTTCTTGATAACACGTATAAATATAGGTTCACACTTAAACAAGCTTTTTTTCCCAACTTAATGTATGTGGATGTCTAGCAACCTGTTCTAGACATTCAGGTTGTTTCTAGTTCTTCTCTACTACAAATAATGAAGTAACTCTCCTTGTACCTGTATCTTTAATGCTTGGGTGGGAGCTAATAGATATTTGCTGAGCAGAGCAAATTGAGGTACTGAATGGTATGAATGCCCAAAGTCACATAGTTGGTTGGTCCAGTTTTTTTTTTTTTTAAACCACAGATTTTTGCATGTGATCTAAAGGCTTCTCCAGCACTCACTTGAAAATAATCTGGAACAATAGAAAGTGCCCAGACTTTGGAACCAGACATGGGTTTTAATTAACTTTTTGGCATATATTAGTTGTAGTGAATTTAGATAAGACACCTAACATCCCTAAGCCTCTTCCATATAATACTTTCCTTGCAGGGATTGGAGAAAATGCATTCAGAGCACTTTACACATTGCAGTTACTGGTAAATAAGGCTGTTTTTTTCTGTTGTGATCATAATGCTACCTGACATTTTGCCGAGGCATTGTATTAAATGTATCTCATGCATAATAAATTACCTTATGAGATAGTAAGTCATCTCATTTATTTCTCACAACAGCTCTATGAGTATGGGGAACAGAGAGGTTCAGTGGTCATGTAGCCGGTAAAAGGAGGAGCCATGATTCAAACCTTGGCAGTTTGGAGGCCAGGCTCTTAACCGGTACACCATTACCACCATATGAACTACTAGAGCACAGTTCTCGACCTTGGTACTCTTGCCTTGCCTTGCAGGGATTAGACACTTTGGGCCCGATAATTCATTTTGTCTTGACACTTTGGGGCAGATAATTCTCTGTTGTCAGGAGCTATTCTGTGCAATGTAGGATGTTCAGTATCTCTGGCCTCTACCTACTAGATGCTACCTCCCCGCCCCCCAAGTGACAGTAGGGACAGTAAAAATGTCTTCAGACATTTTGAGATGTTCCCTGGCGGGGGTCGGGGGTGCAGAGGCATAAAAAACATCATCCTGGTTGAGAACCACTGTTGTAGAAGAAGAACATATTTGGGGGACTCTGATGTGGTTGATATTAAATTAAATTTTTAAAGTATAGAATTGGAATTTAGGAAAAGGGTCAGAACTAAATAGTGTTCTGAAATTCACTCTTAAGTGGTAGCTATTTATTACCACTTTATTTTTTTATTTATTTTATTTTATTATTTATTTTTGGCTGTGTTGGGTCTTTGTTGCTGTTCGTGGGCTTTCTCTAGTTGCAGCGAGCGGGGGCTACTCTTTGTTGTGGTGCGCGGGCTTCTCATTGTGGTGGCTTCTCTTGTTGCGGAGCACGGGCTCTAGGCATGCAGGCTTCAGTAGTTGTGGCTCGTGGGCTCTAGAGCGCAGGCTCAGTAGTTGTGGCACACGAGCTTAGTTGTTCTGCGGCATGTGGGATCTTCCCGGACCAGGGCTCGAACCCGTGTCCCCTGCATTGGCAGGCGGATTCTCAGCCACTGTGCCACCAGGGATGCCCCTATTACCACTTTAAAAATAAAGTGTACAGTAAGGAAAAAAGGGGGCTGCGGGCAGAGCTGTGGAAACATAGCAGCTGAGTGAAGGGAGTGGATGAAGAGGAGCCAGAGATTGAGAGAGACTGAGAAGGAGCCATGGGGTGGTGTCCAGTGAAAATAAATCTTGAAACTTTTTAAAGTTGTCAAAGGAATATACTCCCACTATAATAATTAGGAAATAGTAAAGGTAGGACTAGGATTTGACTGTGAGCTTTATCAGTTTTACCATTTTAATTTGTCATGTCTTATCGCCCCCAAATGTGCTTTTCTTTCAGTTAATATTTTATTTAGTGGCGAAGGAAAAAAAATGAGTTATTTTGTCTTCTGAAGAAATAATTTCTTATTTCAGGTTGCCGAGGAGCCCAAGTAGAAGAAATATGGAGTTTAGAGCCTGAGAATTTTGAAAAATTAAAGTAAGTTTGTTTTTACTTACGTTAAAAGTAATATGTCTATACTTAAGCAAACTTTCATGAGTTTATTTTACTTGGGTTACCTTAGTCTGAACACATTATCTCCTTTAAGATTTTTTTCAGCTGTGTGAGGTAGGTATTATTCCCATTTTATAACCAAGAACCTGAGACTCATAGATAAGTAATTTGCAAGGGATTCAAAACTAAGTCTCTGTAATTCCATATCAACAAAGTACTGATAGGTTGATTTTTTTACAACTTTCACTTATAGATCAATACTGTTAGAACATGGAACACATTTTAACATAAAACACATGAATAATAGGCCAGTCTACAAAACTATATTTGACAGATAATGTATAGTAATAGTAATTCAGAACTTTAAAAAAATTAATTTATTTTTGGCTGTGTTGGGTCTTCATGCTGCACGCAGGCTTTCTCTAGTTGCGGCGAGCGGGGGCCACCCTTCGTTGCGGTGCATGGGCTTCTTATTGCGGTGGCTTCTCTTGTTGCAGAGCACGGGCTCTAGGTGTGTGGGTTCAGTAGTTGTGGCTCATGGGCTCTAGAGCGCAGGCTCAGTAGTTGTGGCGCACGGACTTAGTTGCTCCGCGGCATGTGGGATCTTCCCGGACCAGGGCTCCAACCCGTGTCCCCTGCATTGGCAGGTGGACTCTCAACCACTGCGCCACCAGGGAAGTCCCAGAACTTTTTTTAATACATTATTACATTGCTTCTTGTGGAGGTTACAGTTCAGATTCCAAATATTGATGCCAGGAAGTACCTTCCTCTTACTCTGTCCTGATTTCTCTGGGCCTCTCCTTAACCCCCAACCTCCAAGCATTGACTCTGGATTGCAAATGGAGGGCTAGGGAGTTTTCACTGCGGGGAGCATTCTTCGGTCCTGGAATGGGGACTGTAGGGATATGTTTTTTATAGTAAGGAGACAGTTCCCTCCCCCCTATTTTCTTCTTCCCCACAAAGAGAGCAGTCATTTTAGATGGAATAAGAGAGAAATTCTGGCTGGATGATCAGGGAAGGTTAATTAAAGATGCATCATTTGACCTGTCTTTAAGGGATAGGAAAGATTTTTATTGCTTGGAAGGCAGTGGTGAGAGATAGACTGGAGAGAATCCTAAAGTGGTGATTTAACGGTTTGTGGGCAACAACCGTTCCTTTGGGGAGGTGATGATTTCATTATGTGTGAGATGCAACATCCAGTCATACTGTAGTGTGACGGTTGCTCATGCATCCAATAATTACATGAAGGTGACGTCCTATATTTCTTAGTATTTATGCTAGCAGCCATTTATCTGTAAACATCCTATGTGAACTTTATTCATGTATATCAGAATTCAGTCTAGGGTTAACAGCTTCTTCTAGTTTTGCTGTGTTCTTTCTGTTTTTTTTGTTGTTGTTGTTCTTTCTGTTTTTAAGTGAGGTAATATAAGGTAGAATTGAATAATGCACAGATTTGAGATTATTCCTTTCATAATAATTCCATTTTAATTGATGTATTTTTTTAAAATTTTGTTAGCCGTGTCTTGGGCAACATTCTAGTAACTATGAACAGCAATAGAAATCTTTAAAAAATTTCTCAAATTTACTTCATTTGCATTGTATTTGTTAAGTAAATGACCAAAACTTAACATATTGACAGTGTGTTAAAAGAAGCAAGGTTTGGTGTCACTAATTTGTATTTTTTTGTTTTGTAGGCCAGTTCATGGGTTGATTTTTCTTTTCAAGTGGCAGCCAGGAGAAGAACCAGCAGGCTCTGTGGTTCAGGACTCCAGACTTGACACGATATTTTTTGCCAAGCAGGTATGGTCCTTGGATACTGTGGAGTCTCAAGAGCAACCCTCTTTACAAACAGGACTCTTCCACCTGTGTCTCTAGTGTCTCAGTTCTCAAACTTCTCGGTCCTAGGACTCCTTCACATTCTTAAAAATTATTGAGATCCCCAAAGACCTTCTGTTTATATGGGTTATATTTATTAGTATTTATCATTTAGACATTAAAACTGAGACATTTAAAATATTTATTAATTGCTTTAAAAGTAACAATAAATTCATTACATGTTAATGAATTTTTTAAATGAAGCATAAATATCTTTACCAAAGCAAAAAAGTAGTGAGATGAGCGCATTATTTTACATTTTTGTAAATATCTTTAATGTCTGGCTTAATATTAAGCACACAGCTGGATTCTCCTATCAGCTTCTTTATTCAGTCTGTTGCAATGTTTTCGTTTTGTTTTGTTTTTGGTTGAAGTATATGATTTAGTCTCACACATATGTGTAGTTGGAGAGGGAGAAGTATGTTAATTTCTTTTCCAGGAAATTATGGATATTCTTTGATATTATATCAAAACTCCAGAAATGTTCCTCTCCTAAAGATTGGTTGCAGTGTGAAATCTGAGATCATACTAATGAACTTTGTACTTTGATATATAAAAATCCTTTGGTTTATCTTGCTCTTCAAAAGGATCTTTTACTCTTGGAGGATCTTATAACATTGTGCATTGGTCATTTTGAAAATTTACCGACTTAGGCAGATTTTCTAAATGTTGACACATGATTATATATGTTATCAACAAGTCACATTTGTTAATATCAGCATCTGTATCATTAGAAGAATTGATAAGTATCCTGAAACTTTTAAACTCACAGTGGTGGATCTATGGATCTGAATCTTACAAAATCCTAATTTTCACTTGAGAATTCAAATTTTATGAAGGACAACAAATACTATCAGATGTTTTCCTTGAAGTGATAGACTCATTTCACTCATTTTCAAGAAAATATCTGCCAGATACCGTCTGAACAGCCGTATTTGTCTGCTGTATGTCCTTGCAAGTAAAAAATGATGTTCCAAGAAAAAAGCAGCCAACTTAGCTGACAGTTCAAACAATTTCACTAATGCCTTTCATGGAATCAACTGGCATGTTTTGGTTTGCTGAAGTGCTTTATTTGTACCACCTGTTTCACTCAACCACTTGTACTCTGAGGTCAAAATATAATAAAAAATTTACTGCTTTATCAAAGACATTCTTCACTAAAACTGGTTTTTGTTTTGTTAATTTTTAAAATTACGCACGTGTGTCAGTGAAACAGTTTAATGCCACTGCCTAGGTATATGCTAAAATACCAGCAGTTTTACCCTCGATTGCTGTTGTGCTACAGTGTAAATAAGAAAGCAGGGGAAAAAAGCAAAAACTGTTTTGGAATTATTATGGAAACAATTTTGAGCTCACAAACCCCTTGAAAAGGGTCTTAGGAATTTCCAGGGGTACATGGACCACACTTTGAGAACTGCTGTTCTGGAGTATACAGTGAAACGTTTAACCAACGTTATTAGATGCCTCCTTATTTTGGAGTCCATTGTTTGGAAAAGCTGAAAAAGAGAATGATGAAAGAGGTTTGATTAATGTATAAAATCTAAGCTAAATATGATCTCATTTGTTTGAAAATTGCACTTATTTCTGAGACTCAAAAAATTGCTTAAGATAATCTCATTAACCTTTAGGAAGGTGGAAACAATAAAACTGCTAATTCTCATTACTGCCCTTTAAATCAAATGTTTACTATTCCACTTAGTAACTTGTTTTTCCTTTTTCTCTTATTTTATTACTTCTTTCCATTTTCCCCCCCAACTTTTAAAAATTGAGTGTTTTTAGAGAAATTAGCGTTTTTTTGCTTTACTTCAAGGGTTTGGAGAACATTATTTTATCATTGTATACTTAAAATATCTTAAGTTACAGAAATATATAGTGATGAGTGAATATCCCTGTGCTTCCACACCCATATCTACTAACCCCTTCTAACAGTTTGACTCATTCATTTAATCAACGAGTAGTTGTTGAGCACCTCCTTTGTGCTGGGCATTGTTTTAGGTCCTAGGGATGTAATGGTGGATAAGGCAGGCATGTGTCTTCTTACTGGTAACAACTATCACCATAGCAGTACCAACAACAGCCCACATTTACGATGTTTGTTGTGTGCCAGATATTGTGCTTTAGATATATTATTTATTTGACCCTTGCTACGGCCCTATGAGGTATTACCCTCATTTCACAGATGAAGAAATTGAGGCCTAGAAAAATTAACTTACTTGCCTGAGGTCACACAGCTAGTACATGGTGGATCCAGAATTTAAACCTAGGTCTAAAGCCCAGGTTGGTTGTTCCACCTGCCATACTGCCTCCCACATTTTCTATTCACTTGTTAACACATTCTTATTATCTTTTTTTTTTTCCTGAAGTTGTACTGTTGTGCAAAATATTTTGCATCTTTCTTCACTTAATGATAAAAGTTTGACTTTCAGTGCACATAACAGTATTAGCTAACATATTGAAGGCTTATCAGGTACTTTTATATGTATTATTTTTTAGTATTAATTTATTTGTAGTAACTGATCCTCACAATGACCCTATGTGGTTTTACAGGTTCCTCGTCATTTCACAGATGTGGAAACTGAGTCCCAGAGAGGTTAAGAAACTTGCCCAAGTTATGTAGCTAGTCAATGGGAGACCTGGGTGCAAACCCAGGCACTGTTGCCTTGAAGTCCACACTCTTAACCATATCACAACACCACCTCTTTTAAAAGTATTCTTAGTGTAAGCGTCCTATAATTTATTTAACTAAATTTCTTAATGATAAACATTTTGAGATTCTAATTATTTCTCTAACACAAATAATCCATTTATAAATTGTAATATTTATCACTGTACTATAATAATTATAATCACTGTTTGTGATTTTCAAGATCTAGGTAGTAGAGAAAAAGTAGGGGACAGATAGTTTGGTCCTTCAGGTGATTTTTCTCCTTTTAAAGACATTTTTTTTTTTTTTTATGGTATATAAGAATCTATACCCATGATATAAAATGTAAGCATTATAGGGCTTCCCTGGTGGTGCAGTGGTTGAGAGTCCGCCTGCTGATGCAGGGGACGTGGGTTCGTGCCCCGGTCTGGGAGGATCCCACATGCCGCGGAGCGGCTGGGCCTGTGAGCCATGGCCGCTGAGCCTGCGCGTCTGGAGCCTGTGCTCCACAACGGGAGAGGTCACAGCAGTGAGAGGCCCGCGTAACGCAAAAAAAAAAAAAAAAAAATGTAAGCATTATAAATGTACAATGTAGAAAATAAAAGTCCATTATAATTCCTGCTCCAGAGATAACCACTTAAAACAGTTTATATTTTTCAAGATTTTTTCCATATATATTTGTGTGTATATTTAATTATATTTCTTCCTTACTAAATTGTAAACCCAGGAGTTTTCATGTATAATCCCTGACACATAGTAGGTATCTGATAAATGTAGAAAGAATATTGCAGTTAAAGAACCCTAGGATTCACTAAGACACTAACAATGACTGACTTATAGAGGCCTAGGTATTTTTAAGGTATAAGAAAGTACTCTACAAAGAAAAAAAAATGATACTGGAGTATGAATTTATAATTTCTAGAGTCCCTTGCTACTTTTCTAGTTCTGTATTACATTTCTACCTTACTATAATTTAATGTTTTATTTGTATTACATTATTCCTGCCATGTTTATTAATATGCCAGATTAGTAATTTCCCAATTATATTGTATTTTTTTATACTATATTATGCCAACAGTTTCTATTAAACTTATCAGTAATTCAACAATAATATCTATCTGTCTTTTTAGTGTATGCCTCCTATGAACCTGTGCTAGAAATTTTATAGTATATATTACATAAATATATAATCCTTGGTTCTAGGCTTCAAGAGCTTATAGTAAAGATTTCCAATCCAGGGTCTCTGGACTCTGAGGAATATTTTCAGATATTTAAAACATTTAAATAAAATTATATTTATTTGTGATAATGTCATACAGATTAACTAAATACATAGTTTTGGTATTTATGGATGGAATTGCGTCATTTTAGAGAGGTAATACTGCCTGTCTTATGCTAATCATATGCTCTAATTGGAAGTGTGCATATGTGTGGATCATTGAGTAACAAAATATCTAGAAAAGGTGTCTTCTAGTAGTTACAATTTGTGTATAAGGATCCAGGAATGACCCTTTTGGTAATGCTTCTCTGCAGAACATTGTTGTCTTGTTACTGTTTCACTGATGAGAAAGCTAAGGTCTGTCTGACTTATTGCTTTAGGTCATTGGTACTAGGTTTGTGTGACTCCACCTGTTCAGTCTTTCAGGAAAGAATGATTGAGTGTCTGCAATGTGTCAGACACTGTGCCAGGTGCTTGGGGAATGATAAACAGTCAGGAGCCCTCTCCTCAAGGGTGTTTAGAGCTTAGTGGAGGAGATTGGTATTAATCAGTGAAATACAAAATTACAGTGGCAATACGTGCTGCATGGAGTGAAATGAGAACCGTATTGTGAAGTTCAAAAATAATCTATTAAGACTACCCTCCCTTCGGACACCAACTACAGAGTCTTGGGTACCACAAACCACCCTGACTTCTGATACTTGCAAGTTAGGGGAGTCCCCAAGACCACCCTCAGGTTCTGTAATTTGTTAGAAAAACTCATAGACCTCACCAAAATCTGCTAGAGTCACATAGTTCGTTACAGTGAAAGGACACAGATTAAATTCAGCCAAGGGAAGAGACACACAGGGCGGAGTGCAGGAAAGCTGCGCGTGGTCTTCGCCCAGGGGAGTCAAAGCCAGAGCTGTAACTTGAGTGGCAGTGATGTGTGAGTGTGCAGAGTGCTGCCACTCAGGCCATCTCAGCCGATTCTTGGTATCGAGTTTTTATTGGCCCTCAGTCTCCAGCCACCCTGGAGGCTGAGATGATACTGTCGACTCAGAACCCACCCTAAGTCACACCGTGAGACTATCTGCGTGGCCCACAGCCCCCAGGTAAACGAAGACACTTTTGTGAGGAGGCGTGGCTTCTCAAGAGCTTAGAGATCACCTCCCAGGAGCCAAGGGCAAAGGTCAAGCCTCTCTTAGGGCAAGACTAGATTCTTCACTGCACACATAAAAATGAGACTGAACTCTTCAGGGAGATCTGAGAAAGCTTCTCTGAGTAAGTGACATTTCAGCTGAAATCTAAAGGTTAAGTAGGTATTAACTAGGGGAAAGAGGTTGAGGATCATCCCAGATTACTAACAGCTTTATAGTAAAAGGGAGTAAGGCTAGTAAAATGTACTGTTACAGGAAGGCCAGTGTAGCTGGACTAGAGACAGCACAGGCAGGGCGGTATGAGATGATGAAGCTGAGCAAGCAGTGTGGTAGTCAGGGTTCAGTATGATTAGGTATAGAGAAACAATGGTTTATAAGAAACACACGTTTTTCTCTTTCTCATTCACCGTGGAGCACGTCGAGATGGCAGGCTCTTTTGTTTTGTTCCTTTGTGTGTGCTTTCTATTCCAAAGGTTACTTCATGGTCTGAGGTGGTTGTTGGACTTTCAGCCGTTCTATCTGAATTCCACATTCAAGACAGTAGAAGCGGACAACACACTCCTCTCTTTTTACGGACGTTTTCTAGAACTTGCTCATGTTACATGCTTTCTTCTCTTTGTCCAGAACTCAGTCACATGACTGTACTTAGCAGTAGAGGGGGAAGCTGTCCTCATTCCAGGCGGACATGGACCCAGATAAAATTTGGGTCCTCTGTTCATCTGGAAGAGGGAGAAGGTGGATAATAGAGAATAACTCTCCACTTCCTGCCAAGGTGTGGACAGAGGCAGAGCATGCTTGAGCCTTTTGTCTGTATCCTAAGAGCAGTAGAAGGTTATTGAGGTGTTTTAAGAAGGGTGACGTGATCAGATTTTCATTTAGAAGAGATCACTTTGGCTACAGTGTGGGGAATGCGTTTGAGGAGGAGGGAGTGGTGTAAGAACATGAGACTACATATCAGAAGGCTTTTGTAGAAGTCCATGCAAAAGCAGGTAAAAGACTGTTAGTAGTGATAGATGTGAACAGATTTGATTAATACTCAGGAGGTAGAGTAACTAGCACCTTTAATGTGTGATGATTAGACGTGATGAAGGAAGAGGACAGATCAGTCAGTGATGATGAGTGCGTTTTTCTTTTTTCCTTTTTAAAAAATTGATCTTCAGGTACACAACATGGAATTATGATAATTCTTGACTGATGGCACACGCTCATGTCCTCCTTTTATTTATTTGTTTACTTATTTGGTGACTAAGTAATGTAGTAAGCACCTAAGAACTCACTGCCTGGATAACCGTCATCTAACTATCATTTCCTTCTGTCCCACCCATTGTCCCACATAGCCCTCATCCTCCCTCCTTTCATCCAAGTAACCTGCATGTGGAGTTCTGTATATCGTTTCCTTGCTTTCCACTTTCTGTACTTTTTCTAATCCTAAAAAGGCTGTGTGTATATAAAATTTTAACTTGATAAAAAGTATCATGCTCTTTGTAGTTTTGGGAGACTTACTTTTTTGACTTAATATTTTAAGATTTATCCACTAGTTGTTTATCATAATAGTTAACTTATTTTGCATGCTGCACAATGGTAATTGCACGAATGTGCATGAAGAGTAAGTAATTGTTTACTCTTTGTAGATTGGCATTTGAGTTTTCACTTGCATTACTGTAAACTGTGTGGCTATATACATTTTTGTACGTCTCCTGTTGTATTTGTGCAAATTTCTCCTGGTACATATGTAGAAGTACAACAGTGCTTCTTCTGATAGGTAAATGTAACATTAGGAGGAAATATCCAAGTGCTTTCGGAAGTAGATACTCCAGTTTACACCCCTACTAGCAATATCTGAGTTACTGTGTAGCCACATACTCCAATATGTGATATTGTCAGACCGTTTTTTTTTAAATAAATTTATTTATTTATGGCTGCATTGGGTCTTCGTTGTTGGGTCTTTGTTGCTGCGTGTGGGCTTTCTCTAGTTGTGGCGAGCGGGGGCTGCTCTTCATTGCGGTGGCCTCTCTTGTTCTGGAGCACAGGCTCTAGGCGCGTGGGCTTCAGTAGTTGTGGCTCGCAGGCTCAGTAGTTGTGGTTTGTGGGCTCTAGAGCGCAGGTTCAGTAGTTGTGGCGCACGGACTTAGTTGCTCTGCAGCATGTGGGATCTTCCCAGACCAGGGCTCAAACCCATGTCCCCTGCATTGGCAGGCAGATTCTCAACCATTGCACCAGAGGCCTTTTTGATTTTTGCCAGCCAGCTCATTCTAAAATGGTACTTCATTATGGTCTTGGTTTACATCTCCCTGGGCACTAATCATGTTGAAAGGATGTTGATGTACTTACTTAGTGGCCATATGTGTTTCTTCTGTGAAATTCTTAAATTATTTTTCTGTAGGACTAATTGTACTTTTTGATTTGTAGGTGTTGTTTATATCTCCATGATACTGCTTCTCCAAGTTGGCACCTTATTGTTTTACCTTTTCTGGGTGTCTTTTGATGAATAGAATTTTGTGTTTTGTTTATTTATTTTTATAAATTTATTTTATTTATTATTATTTTTGGCTGTGTTGGGTCTTCATTGCTGCGCGCTGGCTTTCTCTAGTTGCTGTGAGCGGGTGCTACTCTTTGTTGCAGTGTGCAGGCTTCTCATTGCAGTGGCTTCTCTTGTTGCGGAGCATGGGCTCTAGGTGCGTGGGCCTTAGTAGTCGTGGCTCGTGGGCTCCAGAGCACAGGCTCAGTAGCTGTGGGGCACGGGCTTAGTTGCTCCATAGCATGTGGGATCTTCCCAGACCAGGGCTCAAACCTGTGTCCCCTGCATTGGCAGGCGGACTCTTAACCACTGCGCCACTAGGGAAGCCCGAATTTTGTATTTTAGAGCCAGTGCTTCGTTTAAGAAATTGTTATCTATCTGAATTTGTAAAAGATATTTACCTATGCATTTAAATTTTAATTTTTGATATCTATGTCCATAATTCATTGGGAGTTGGATTTTGGTATATGAGGCAGGGTTTCAATTTTATCTTTTTCCATGTGGATCACCCTTTTTTTCTAACCTCATTTATTAAACGTCCATTATTTTCCCTATTTATCGGACATGCCACCTCTGTTGTGTACCATAGTTCCGTGTGTGTGTGTGTGTGTGTGTGTGTGTGTGTTTTCTGAACTCTACTGATCAATTTGTCTGTCTCTGCCAATACCACACTGTCTTAATTCCTTTCACTTCTTCATAAGTTCTTATATCTAATAGGTCGTGTCTCTTCTCCCTCTCTTTTTCAAAAATATCCTTGCTATTCTTGACCCTATGTTCTTCATATAAATCTCAGCGTCATCTTATCAAATTGTATGAAAAATTCTTTTGGACTTTTGACTGGAATAGCATTGAATATATGTATCAATTTGGGGAGAATTTATATCTTCATGATACTAAGTCATAAACGTATTATGTATCTCTATTTAGATCTGCTTTTATCTATTTATTTTTAGATATGCTTTTATTATCTTTTATATGTTGCATAATTTTCTTTATAGAGGTTTTACATCTTTTATTAGATTTATCTTAATTCCTTGACCTCTTTGTTATAATTATAAATCATCTTTTCTTCAGTTACATTTTCTAGGTGTTTGTTGCTGGTATAAAAAAATGTAATTCATTCTTATGTCTTAATATTATATTTAGCCATCTTGCTAACCTCTATTATCTCTATTATTTATTGGTTTTGGGGGGGTTCTATCTAAATTACTATGTCAAACAAAGCAGTTTTGTCTCCTCATTTTGAATCCTTATGTCTCTAATTTATTTTTCTTATCTTATTGACTGGTTAAGACCTCCAGTAAAATCATTGTGATTTTAAAGGGAATGCTTTTTACCATTTCCCATTTCAGATTGTTTTTTCTTAATGTTCAGGTAAGGACATTCTTTTAATAATTTAGCAAGTGTCCTTATTATGGAAGGATTAAGTTTTTTTCAAATGCTTTTCTGCATCTATTGAGATGATCATGTTTATTTTTCCTCTTAATAGGTTAATATGGTTAGTTATGTTTATGAATTTTTCTAATATTAAATCATTCTTCCATATCTGAGATAAGCCCAGTTGGTCATTCTTCCATATCTGAGGTAAGCCCATATTCTCTTTTTATGCACTGTTGAATTTAATTCAGTAATATGTGTTTAGAATTTCTACATCTATATTTATGAATGAAATGGCCTTAATTTTCCTTTCTTGTAATGGCTTTGAATAGTTTTAGTATTAGGGTTGTGCTTGCTTCATGAATTGAGTTGGAATTTCCTCTTTTTCTTATTGTCCTGAAGAATTTGGGCAGTTTAGACCATCTAAAATTTAGATCGTCTCTTTCTTCAAATTTTGATAGAATTGGCCTATAAAGCCATCTGTGCCTGGTATTTTCTTTGTGAGTATATTTTTAACTACCACTTCAATTTAATAGTTAAAAGACTTATTTGGGCTACTTATTTTTTCTTGACTTAGTTCTGGTAAGATTTTTTTTTAATTTCTGCATTTTAGCTTAAATTTACAAAATTGTTTTATATGGTTGTTATTACTATCCCCTTATTCTTTTTAATCTGATTTTATTTTTAGTTATATTCCTGACTCCTAGAATACTGACTCGCATATTTGGGTGCTCCTGCTTTTAATGGGTCCTGCTCCATTAATCTATTGCCCTTTATTATTTCATACTAGCATTAGAGTAGCAACCCAGTGGATCTTGTTTGTTTTTAGCCGCCTTCAGTCTCTCCTGTAAATTGTCTTAAACTGAACCTTTCTGAATCACTGTATTTACTGTTATTTCCTATTAAAAATCTCTTACTCCTAGCATGAACTCCTAATTGCTTAAAGGCACTGATTTACGAGGTAACCAATGACCCTGTGCTCTGATTACAAGCATACTGATACATACCAGTGTGTCCATTGTCTCTTGAGCATCTCGTCTTAATTTGTTCCTTGTTCATCCCCTTCTCGTTGGGGACTATATATATAATTTATTCTGCAATAATTTTTTGTGAAGAAAGATGAAGTTAAAATTCTCCCAAGTGGATGTATATGAGGTGGTTTTTAAGTGTTTCACGAGGACAAGGACCACATGTCTCTTGTTCACTGTGTATTCAGTATTTATCACAATGTCTAGCACACAGTGAGTTCTCAGTAATAAATATTTGAACGAATGAATGGCTGTGCACTTTTTAATGTCTTAATTTTTTTTTTTTTTGGTAATTCTGTACGGTATTCCCCCCTTACCTGCTGTTTTACTTTCCATGGTTTCAGTCAACTCTGGCTGAAATATTAAATGGAAAATTCCAGAAATAAACTGTAAGTTTTAAATTGTGTGCCATTCTGAATAGTGTGATGAAATCTCATTCTGTCCTTCACTGTCCCACGTGGGATGCATCCCTTTGTCCCTCATGTGTGCTACCAGCCTGTTAGTTTAGGGAAAAACATGATATATATAGGGGTTGGTACTATCCATGTTTGAGGCATCCATTGGGAGTCTTGGAAGATATCCCCCAAGGATAAGGGGACCACTGTGCCATTTATAACATAACCACTTGGTGGCACTTAACTCATTTAAAAACCTGAAGAGGTATGTTTACACTGATGCACACCGTAACAACTTCTTCACACATATGCAAAATGACAGTGTAAATCCTTATTAACACCTGAAGAGAAGTATCAGTAACCACGAGATTTTTTTCTTTTTTTCCTTTAAAAAAAAAAAACAGGTTTATTGAAATACAATTGGTATACCAAAAAACTGTACATGTTTAGTGTGTACAATTTGATGAGTTTGAAAAAAAAATTCCTAAAGTGATAGGTTACAGACTTGAAGTCCTTAGATCATAGGAATGTTTGATAGTATTCTCTGCCATAGCCTCAGCATCTAGCCTAGAATTGGGTACATATTATATCTTTAATGTGTCATCATTTTGAAAGGATGTGTGAATGAGTATAAATTTTAACTTCTGCTAACTTCGCTTCTACCAACCCATCTCCAGATAATTTTGGCCCAAGATAAGGGAGCACTAAGTCTTGTTTTAGTTAACGACCTTTATGATGTCTCCTTTAATCATTAAAAATTTTCATCCAAGTTTATTTACTAAAGAACTGTGACTCAGAATACATATTAAAATAAATCAGCAGCAATGTTAATTGGATTCTAGATCTCCTGTTACTTTTCCTTAATCGGTCAATCATAAGATAGTTTTGAGTACAAAATACTGTAAGAGGAATTACAAGAATGTGGTGGTATCACTGTTTGAGAATTGGGAGTAAGACAGTGTTCTCTAATGTAGAAGGCAGCCTTATCAAGGAATTCCTCAAACATACTGCAGTCAAAAATGTAAGAACTGGTGGGTACTCACAAGACTTCAAAAGTCTGGCAAAAAAAAGTACAGGAGTATAAGAGTTAATGAGGGAAGATAACAGAAAAATTTTCTTTTGAAATCAGGCAAGATAGAAATAATTTACCAAATTGTAAGATCATAAGTGAATTAGCATTTTTGGAAAATGGTATTTAATTATAATATTGTAATGAAATATAGCGATAGGACTAAACTGTATTATAAAAAATTATTTATCAAGTTTAATTTAACTCTACAGTTAACCTTGCTGGTGTTCGAAGTGATCATCTGAGACTCTTTCCACCTCTGTGATCTCAGCCCTGTGTAGGTGCTGTAGGGAGTGTGGCAGAAGCCCTTGTCCATAAGTAGGTTATAATCTTGTTGGAGAGACCACATACGTGTACAGAGCCAGCCTCATGTTGTGGCTAAGTACACAAAATTCTAGAACCAGATCACCTGCCTCTTGCTTAGCTCTGTGCCCTTTGGACAAGCTACTTAACCTCTTTGTGCCTCAGCTTCCACAAATGTAAAATGAGGATAATAATATTACTCCTTCTTCATAGGCTGTTGATTGGTAGGATTAAAAGAATTAATACATGTGAAGTGCCTAGGAAATTACCCACACATAGGAGGTGCTATCTGAATGTTCTCTCCTCTCACTAGAATGTAAGGTCCACATAACTTGTTAAATAAACAGTTAATAGCTAGATGACAGCGCTGTAAAGATTGAATTGAGGGGCTTCCCTGGTGGTGCAGTGGTTGAGAATCTGCCTACCAATGCAGGGGACACGGGTTCGAGCCCTGGTCTGGGAAGATCCCACATGCCGCGGAGCAACTGGGCCCGTGAGCCACAATTACTGAGCCTGCGCATCTGGAGCCTGTGCTCCGCAACAAGAGAGGCCACAATAGTGAGAGGCCCGCGCACAGCGATGAAGAGTGGCCCCCACTTGCCACAACTAGAGAAAGCCCTCGCACAGAAACGAAGACCCAACACAACCATAAATAAATAAAATTTAAAAAAAAAAGATTGAATTGAAAAATATGTAGACAGTATATACACGTTTTTAGGAATTCAAATGAGGGAAGAAAGTAATATGAGTTGTTGGATAAGTTCTCTAAGAGCCACATCGGTGAGTTGGAGCTTGCGTTGGATACTGAAATATGGGTTGAATATTTATAGGTAGAAATGAGCATAGGGGGAAGTGAATAAGAGGGAAGGACAACCTCTTTTGGTTTAATTAGATATATGTTTTAGACCAGGAAAGATTGGTTTTGTTACCCTAACTGGATTGGTTTTCACTGATATTATGAGTTCATTTAATTTATTCGATTTCCTAGAATCTTCAGCTCCAGAATTGCAGCAAATTCCTGAAAATAGATTAGATTGGGAATTGATCATGATAATTATGTTTATGCTAACACTATATGAAATAAAATTTGGAAACTTTTTTTCATATTTTGGGGGTCATCATCACCAGTTAAAAGCTGTTTTTTTTAAACAAATTGATAATATTTTTGCTTTCATATTTTACAGGTAATTAATAATGCTTGTGCTACTCAAGCCATAGTAAGTGTGTTATTGAACTGTACCCATCAAGATGTCCATTTAGGAGACACATTATCAGAGTTTAAAGAATTTTCACAAAGCTTTGATGCAGCTGTGAGTACAGTCGTATTATTCCTAAAATGCCCTGTTTGTGATGGTTCTTATTTTAATAGGCTATTCTTAAAACTTATTTCAGATGAAAGGTTTGGCACTGAGTAATTCGGATGTGATTCGACAAGTACACAACAGTTTCGCCAGGTAAAGATACTTTATGTGAAATAAATACTGTCTCTGTTTTTTTGTCTCTCACTGTTTTTTTCTTCACTGTAGACAGCAAATGTTTGAATTTGACGCAAAGACATCAGCAAAAGAAGAAGATGCTTTTCACTTTGTCAGTTATGTTCCTGTTAATGGAAGACTGTATGAATTAGATGGATTAAGAGAAGGACCAATTGATTTAGGTAATGTGTTTACTATTCCTGGTATTTCACTTTTGATAAGGAAAAAAAGATTGGGTGTTCACCTTTGGTTTAGCCCTAGTCCTGCTTAAGTTTAGAAAGGGGAGGTGACTGTGAGGTGTGATGCCATGCAGGCTTTAAGCTCTTCATTGCTTTATGAAATTAAGTAACAGGTAGTTAGGACATGTTGACTACTGTAGTTGCATTGGGACCTTTAGTTTTTTTTTTCTATAGGAAAAGTTTTTTTAACCCATAGATTACATAATTTATTTTTAATTTTTCAGTTAACTTTTAAAAACTACTTTTTCTATGTAACTAGTGCATTAATGTGTTGTCCTTTGTGCCAAAGGGTGGATTTGTCCTGATCTCACCCCATCTCCTACCTTGAGCTAATGATAAATGGTTATTGAGGATGAGGTGGTTCTGATCTAGTAATGAACTAATAGATCCACAAAAGAATTTTAACTCCTTATTTTTACCTCATTAAGTTTTCTTTTTTTAAATTAGGTTTAAGTGCAGTGTAACCTGTTTTAATGGAATCTAATGTTATCTGCTGTCCATAAAACTTTATACTTTCAGATTAAAAAAAAAATTAACACATTCATTTTGCTTGTTCTTATTGACCATGCCCATGTCTAGAACTAATACTTCATCTAATGCAGATTTACATGTTTAAAAATATTTATTTTTCTATGTTTCTTAAAGAAAATTAGTGGAATGTTCTTTTAATTCTGTAGAAGCTGATTTTCTCTGGTTTGGGGGTTGATCTGATTGCTGCATTTTTTTCTCTTGGCTTCTATCTGGTCAGCCATTCTCTATTCATTAGATCCATGAGATATAAAGGAAGTAAAATATAAAACAGAACAGCCAGTTTTGCTATACAACTGGTGGCTATACTAAAATTTAGGTAAAAAAGAGGATTAAAAAACTGGGTAAAATTTGTTTTGCATTGTGTGTGGATTTCATTTTCTTTTTCTGTAGTTATGATGGTGGGGAGTCAGAAAAGGATTGAATCCTTATTTTGTTACTAATATGTGAGCTGGTTTTTCTTAGCCCTCTGTCTCATCATCTGTAAAATGAAGGTAGTTATCCTTATCTCACAGAGTCGTGAGTTTTAATGAAATAATTCCCTAGTTCATTATTTTCTCAAACATTTGTTTAGTACCACTAAGTGACGCAACAATGTGGAAATGCAAATTATGATAATACTGTTTCCCCTTACCATTACTAAGAAAGTAAGAGTTGGAGCTTAACATAGGTATGCTAAAAGGTTTTTTACTATCCTGAATTTGTCAAAATATTAATAAAAAGATATTTTGGACCAAACTTTTGAAATAATATTAATGTTGATTTTATTTGACATAAATGCTTTTACATTTCTTCCTAGGTGCATGCAATCAAGATGATTGGATCAGCGCAGTGAGGCCAGTCATAGAAAAAAGGATACAAAAGTAAATCTCAGCTAATCTTATTGGCATAACTAATATTCTCGTTTTTAAACCTTTATTTTATCATTGTTTAAATGAAAGGTGGATAGTGATATTTCATTGTGGTTTTAATCTGCATTTCCCTAGCGACTAATGTTGAAAATCATGCCTTTTGTTTATTTTGTAATTGGATTGTTTTTTTGACTCTTGAGCCTTGAAGTTCAGGCCTCTCACTGTTGTGGCCTCTCCTGTTGCGGAGCACAGGCTCTGGACATGCAGGCTCAGTGGCCATGGCTCACGGGCCCAGCCGCTCCGTGGCATGTGGGATCTTCCCGGACCGGGGCGCGAATCCGTGTCCCCTGCATCGGCAGGCGGACTCTCAACCACTGCGCCACCAGGGAAGCCTGAGGCTTTCTATTTTTTGTTTCCAGTGTGTTCATAATTGTTCATTGGATCATTTTTATGATGGCTGTTTTAAAGTCTCTGTCAGTGAATTTGGACATCTGTCATCACTCTGTCTGTTGAATGTCTCTCATTCAAATTGAGGTTTTCGGGCTTCCCTGGTGGCGCAGTGGTTGAGAGTCCTCCTGCCGATGCAGGGGACGTGGGTTCGTGCCCCGGTCCGGGAAGATCCCACATGCCGCGGAGCGGCTGGGCCCGTGAGCCATGGCTGCTGAGCCTGCGCGTCCGGAGCCTGTGCTCCGCAACGGGAGAGGCCACAGCAGTGAGAGGCCCGTGTACAAAAACAAAAAAAAACAAAAAAACAACAACAACAAAAAAAAACAAATTGAGGTTTTCATGATTTTTAATAGGACAAGTGATTATTGATTGAAACCTGGGCATTTTCAGTACTATATTATAAGACTCTGTATCTTATTTAAAACTTCTCTTTTAGCTGGTTTTTATGGGCACTGTTCTGGCAGGGTAAATCAGGGATGCTACCCCATTACTGCCAGGTGTAAGTAGAAGTCCAGGTTCCCCACTCTGTCTTCATTGACACCTGAGGTGGGAAGGGGTTCCTTGTTACTGCTGGGCAGGGGTTGGGAGTTCTGGTCCCCAGTAGGGCTTCCCCTGATACTACCCTGGCCGGGAGGAGTAGCAGTGCCTTGTGACTGCTCTCTGCATGGCTCCACTGATACCAAAGTTGGGAGGGGGGCTTCTTTACTCCTGGATGGTAGTGACTTCGCATTTGGCTTCCCACTTGGTTTCCTCTGACACTGCAAATAGATGTCATTACTGTTTGCAGGGATGAAAGTCCTAGCTCCCTACACAGCCTTTTCTGACACCACCCCAGGTGCCTGTTACAGCCTGGTGGGGGTGGAAGTCCAGGCTCCCTACCCAGCCTTTGCTGGCTGGTAGGGTTTGGGCCAGTTTTTTCAGTTGTGTTTGGGTATGGTAGAGTGGTTATTGTCTCAGAGTTTTCTCATGAGGTTGCCCCTTTCCTGTTTGGATAGAAAGAGCAGACTATTGGTGCTTTTTTATCTGTGCCTGTTGGCATTTCTCAATTGATGGCTTCTTTAACTCCAAGGCCAGGACATACGCAGCAGAATGATAATCCAGAGACTTCACCACTGTCATTCTTGGGTCCTGGTTCCCTAGCATGTCTGCCTTCTCTTCACTTCAGAATTTTAATTTTTTTTCATTTTTCAAAAAATATATGTCTAGATTTTTTTAGTTTGATATTTTTTACTGGGAGGAATAGGGAAATTGAAGTCCCATAAGCAGAGTTTTAAAAACAGCATTTTTACATAGTTCAAAGTGCTACAGTTATACTGGGCCATATTCTTTCCAGTGAATAGAACTATTTATGAGAAGCTCTTGCAGGTGAACTAATACAAAAACAGGCTTACATTTTCTACATGTTTTCATCTGGGTAAGTGCCATTTCCATAATGTTATGGATAATCTTTCCAATGTCAATCCTTACCATAAACAAGCTTATACTATAAGGTGTTTCATTGGTATCAGAGTAGTGAAAATAAAACAGTATTCAGAAATTTTACAAAAGATTATTTGTAACGTATTACATAAATATTTATATGTTTGTATATGATAAAAGTACAAGTGAAATGTAAAACATATATTAGTTAAGAATAGAAACAAAATCATGATTTGGAAAAAATTATATAGTAAGGAATATAGTTAATACCATCAAGATGCCAGTAAAATTAATTCAACAAATGTGAGGTCTTAGTTTAATTATTTTTTCTAATTGAGATAAAAGGTAATTGATAGTTACCATATTTTTTGTGAAAGTATGAGAACTGATGAAAACACATTATTTCAAATGTCTAGGAGGTACTAAAACATTTAATAATATATTTGTGATTGATGGAAATTTAGCTGATTTTTTCCTTTCATATATGAAAGCTTATTTATTTGTCTACAGACAAAAGTATTAATAAATAAATTTATATTGAAGTATAGTTGACTTCCAATACTGTATTAGTTTCAGGTGTACAACACATTTTTATAGATTATGCATCATACAAAGTTATAACAATATTATTGACTATATTCCTTGTGCTAAATGTTACATCCCTGTTTATTTATTTTATAAATGGTAGTTTATACCTCTTAATCCCCTTCACGTATTTCACCTACCCTGCCAATTCCCCACTCAACTACTAGTTTGTTCTCTATATCTGAATTTGTTTGAGTTTGTTTCTGTTTGGTTGTATTTGTTTTGTTTTTTATAGTGAAATCATATAATATTTGTTTTTCTCTGTCTTACTTATTTCACTTAACATAATACCCTCTAGTTTCATCCATGTTGTTGCAGATGGAAAGATTTCCTTCTTTTATATGGCTAAGTAATATTGCATTGTGTGTATATAAAGCGTCTTTTTTATCCATTCGTCAGTCAATGGACACTTAGGTTGCTTTCATATCTTGGCTATTGTAAATAATACTGCTATGAACATTGGGGCACATACATCTTTTCAAATTAGTGTTTTTGTTTTCTTTGGAAAAATACCTGGAAGTGAAATTGCTGGATTGTGAGCTCTTTATATATTTTGGATATTAACCCGTTATCAGATATATCATTTGCAAATATCTTCTCGCATTCAGTAGGCAGCCTTTTCATTTTGTTGGTGCTTTCCTTTGCTGTGCAAAAGCTTTTTAGTTTGATGTAGTCCATTTGTTTATTTTTTATTTTGTTTCCCTTGCTCGAGGGGACAGATCCAAAAATTATTGCTAAGACCAATGTGAAAGAGCTACTGCCTATGTTTCTTCTAGGAGTTTTATGGTTTCAGGTCTAACATTTAAGTCTGTAATCCATTTTGAGTTTATTTTTATATATGGTGTGAGAAAATGGTTTAGTTTCATTCTTTTACATGTAGCTGTCCAGTTTTGCCAACAACACTTATTGAATGAGACTTTTTCCCCATTGTATATTCTTGCCTCCTTTGTTGTAGATTAATTGACTGTGTGTTTTGTGGGTTTATTTCTGGACTCTATTCTGTTCCACTGATCTATATGTGTCTTTTTGTGCCAGTACCATACTGTTTTGATTATTTTGGCTTTATAGTATAGCTTGAAGTCAGGGAGCATGATACCTTCAGCTCTTTCTTTCCCAAGATTGCTTTAGCTATTTGGGGTCTTTTGTGGTTTCATACAAATTTTAGGAGTATTTGTTCTAGTTCTGTGAAAATAGGGATTCTTGAATCTGTAGGTTGCTTTGGGTGGTATGGACATTTTAACAGTATTAATTCTTCCAATCCATGAGCATGGTATATCTTTCTATTTGTGTTGTCTTCAGTTTTTTCATCAATATCTTACAGTTTTCAGAGTACAGGTCTTTCATCTCCTTGTTTACTTTATTCCTAGGTATTTTATTCTTTTTGATGCAGTTGTAAATGGAATTGTTTTCTTGATTTCTCTTTCTGATAGTTCATTATTAGTGTACAGAAATGCAACAGATTTCTGTATTTTGATTTTGTATGCTATAACTTTAGTGAATTCACTTATTAGTTCTAATAGTTTTTTGGTAGAAATTTTAGGATTTTTTTGTATTTAATATCATGTCATCTGCAAATAGTGAGTTTTACTTTTTCCCTTCCAATTTGGGTGCCTTTTATTTCTTTTATTGTTTTTGTATGATTGCTGTGGCTGGGACTTCTAATACTATGTTGAATAAAAGTGGTGAGAGTGGGCATCCTTGTCTTGTTACTGATCTTAAAGGAAAAGCTTTTAGCTTTTCACTGTTGAGTATGATGTTAGCTGTGGGTTTGGCTTAAATGACCCTTATTATGTTGAGATTGTTCTGTCTATACCAAGTTTGTTAAGAGTTTTTATCATGAATGGATGTTGAATTTTGTCAAATACTTTTTCTGCCTCTATTAAGATGGTCATGTGATCTCTGTCCATTGTTTTGCTGATATAGTTATAACGTTGATTGATTTGTGTATATTGAACCATCTTTGCATCCCTGGAATAAATCCCACTTGATCATTATGTGCAGTCCTTTTAATGTATTGTTGAATTCTGTTTGCTAATATTTTATTGGGGATTTTTATCTGTGTTCATCAGGGATATTGGTCTGTAATTTTCTTTTTCTGTAGTGTCTTTGTTTTTTGTATCAGGGTAATGCTGGACTCATAGAATGAGTTTGGAAGTATTCCCTCCTCTTCAGTTTTTTGGAATAGTTTGAGAAATAAAGGAATTAACTCCTCTTTAAATGTTTGGTAGGAAAAGGAATTAACTCCTCTTTAAATGTTTGGTAGGATTACCCTGTGCAGTCCTCTGATCCTGGAGTTTTGGTTGTTGGGATTTTTTTGTTTACTGATTCAATTACATTACTAATAATCAGCCTGTTCAGATTTTCTGTTTCTTCCTGATTCAGTCTTGGAAGACTGTTTCTAGGAAATTATCCATTTCTTCTAGGTTGCTGAATTTATTGGTATATCATTTTTCATAGTATTCTCTTATGATTGTTTGTATTTTTGTGATACTGGTTGTAACTTCTCCTCTTTAGGAAAGATTTTTTTTTAATGTCAGTTTTTATGGTTAGCCAATTGGTATATCTGTGTTTACCCCAGAGAATAAGGGGGTAATCACAATAGATTATCTTAATTGTAATAGTGTTACATTTCTTTACTACATTATAAACTTTAATTTTTTTTTAGGTACAGTGAAGGTGAAATTCGATTTAACTTAATGGCCATTGTGTCTGACAGAAAAATGATATATGAACAGAAGATAGCAGAGTTACAAAGACAACTTGCTGAGGTTTGTGGCCATGTTTTTATGTACAAAGTTCTAGCTTAGTTATTCTCTCAGGGAAACTATTTATTTTCTTTTTTCCTTTTTTCCTTCTTTCTTTCTTTGTCTGAAATATAGATTTAATCAAGTATCCTGAGTGGTGATTACAAGAATATACTCTGGAGTCAGGCTTCTTAGATTCAGCTCCTGCCTTTGCCACTTAGTGGAAGTATGATTTGAGTGTATTTCTTTGTGCCTCAGTTTCTTCATGTAAAGTAGGGATAATAGTATTTACCTTAAAAGGTGGTTGTGAAGAATAACTGAGATAACATGTATATAAACCACTTAAAAAAAAGTGACTGACAAATAGTATGTGCTAAATAAGTGTGAACAGTTTACTGTAATTTCATTATATAATTAAGCAAGTTAGAATATATTTCTTACAGAATTAATTGGGCACGTTTAGATTCACATGTAATCTTTACTATTCCTTATGATTATCTTTCTAGTAAATATGATTGGAGAAGAGAATTAGTAATAGACAAAGACGTTTTTACGTTCCTTTGATCACATTTTCATGAGTATATTTAAGCAGATTTACTTTATAGCTCAACAGCAGATTATAGCAATTCAGTTTGCTACAGTATAGATTATTTTTAGATTAAAATTCATACGTATTGTTGTAGAAAATTGGAAGATACTACCTAGCTTCTATCCTTTAATATTGCAGTTAGTAAGCTGGTATTCCATCACCAATATTAAGAATAAAATTTGAAAATGATTGTACTATGTTTATCATTTAAAAATAGTTTAGACTTAAGCCTCAGTCATTAGGGTGTGTTATTTCTTTTTCTTTCCCCTAAGGAGGAACCCATGGATACAGATCAGGGTAATAACATGTTAAGTGCTATTCAGTCAGAGGTTGCCAAAAATCAGATGCTTATTGAAGAAGAAGTACAGAAATTAAAAAGATATAAGGTACGTACTTTTTATTTGTTTCTTTAATGTTTTAGTATAGAGTGGTATATTTTGACATGAAGGTATGTTGAATGCTTGATTGTTTTTTCCCCATCATTTACACTTTTTCAGAATAATGTGTTGTTTCCCTGGCATCCTATAAAGGTAACTAGTGAGGTTTCTTTCCTTTTTTTTTTTCTTTTTTTCAAGTATTATTACAAACAGATATTTAACATATTTGATGCTAAAGTTCACTGCAGTTATTATTGATGCTCAGATTATCCCATCTTTAGCCATTGGAAGCCACTTCAGACTGTCTCCTAAGTCCTTTTGATGTGACTCTCTTCATCTTTCATAGCTTCCTTGCTTTCTAGTATGACAAGATGTTTCAGATTCATCTTGTACATTTCCTGCTTCAGACTTGGAATCAGCCATTTTTTCAAGAAGTCCTGAGTGCTTTTGGTGAGAAATCGTATTTAGAAACCATTATCTGATTGCTCAGAGTGCTCAGTCATACTGATTCTTCTTTACTTCTAGGACTTTTTAGAGCTAAGAAATACGTTTTTATTTGTTTCTTTTATTTTTGAAGAGAAAATGCAACATGAATTCATATTAATACTCAAATTTAGGATAAAAGGGCTTTTATATTTGAAGTTAAGCATTTGTATCTTTTCAGCTGAAAGTCTTGGTTTCTATCAACATTAACATAATTACCTATTTGCTTTATGCTATCTGTATTTGTATGTATATATAAAAAGGTTCAGAATAACAGTGCCAGTAGTATTAATAACAACTGAGAAGTTTTTCTTCAGTTAATTTTTTCGTTAGGATATATTTCATTTTGGATGTGCAATCAAATTAGCATATTTTAAAATTCATCTGAAAAAATTTTCTCTTGGTGTCATCCTATCACCAATTTAATACAAAGTTGGATTCGTTTTTTAAATTTTGCTTTCCAGTTTTTTTAGGGCTTAACATTTTTTTAATTTATTTTAATTATGTCAAACATTATATAACTCAGAGTAAAATATTAAGCAAGGCTGTCTTTAATAATGTCATTCTCCTTCACTCGCAGTCTGTCTGATAAGCTTTTTTTTTTTTTTAAGCATCTTTATTGGAGTATAATTGCTTTACAATGCTGTGTTAGTTTCTGCTTTATAACAGAGTGAATCAGTTATACATATACATATGTTCCCATATCTCTTCCCTCTTGCATCTCCCTCCTTCCCACCCTCCCTACCCCACCCCTCTAGTCACCCCTCGGTCAAAAAGCACCGAGCTGATCTCTCTGTGCTATGTGGCTGCTTCCCACTAGCTATGTGTTTTACGTTTGGTAGTGTATATATATCCATGTCACTCTCTCACTTTGTCTCAGCTTACCCTTCCCCCTCCCCATATCCTCAAGTCCATTCTCTAGTAGGTCTGTGTCTTTTTTCCCGTCTTGCCCATAGGTTCTTCATGACCTTTTTTTTTTTTCTTAGATTCCATATATATGTGTTAGCATACGGTGTTTGTTTTTCTCTTTCTGACTTACTTCACTCTGTATGACAGACTCTAGGTCCATCCATCTCACTACAAATAACTCAATTTCGTTTCTTCTTAGGGCTGAGTAATATACCATTGTACATATGTGCCACATCTTCTTTATCCATTCATCTGCTGATGGACACTTAGGTTGCTTCCATGTCCTGGCTATTGAAAATAGAGCTGCAGTGAACATTGTGGTACATGACTCTTTTTGAATTATGGTTTTCTCAGGGTATATGCCCAGTAGTGGGATTGCTGGGTCGTATGGTACTTCTATTTTTAGTTTTTTAAAGAACCTCCATACTGTTCTCCATAGTGGATGTATCAATTTACATTCCCACCAACAGTGCAAGAGGGTTCCCTTTTCTCCACACGCTTTCCAGCATTTATTGTTTGTAGATTTTTTGATGATGGCCATTCTGACTGGTGTGAGATGATATCTCATTGTAGTTTTGATTTGCATTTCTCTAATGATTAATGATGTTGAGCATTCTTTCATATGTTTGTTGGCGATCTGTATATCTTCTTTGGAGAAATGTCTATTTAAGTCTTCTGCCCATTTTTGGATTGGGTTGTTTGTTTTTCTAATATTGAGCTGCATGAGCTGCTTGTAAATTTTGGAGATTAATCCTTTGTCAGTTGCCTCATTTGAAAATATTTTCTCCCATTCTGAGAGTTGTCTTTTCTCTGAGGGTTGTCTTTTCATCTTGTTTATGGTTTCCTATGCTGTGCAAAAGCTTTTAAGCTTCATTAGCTCCCATTTGTTTATTTTTGTTTTTATTTCCATTTTCCTAGGAGGTGGGTCAAAAAGGATCTTGCTGTGATTTATGTCATAGAGTGTTCTGCCTATGTTTTCCTCTAAGAGTTTGATACTGTCTGGCCTTACATTTAGGTCTTTAATCCATTTTGAGTTCAGTTTTGTGTATGGTGGTAGGGAGTGTTCTAATTTCATTCTTTTACATATAGCTGTCCAGTTTTCCCAGCACCACTTATTGAAGAGGCTGTCTTTTCTCCACTGTATATTCTTGCCTCTTTTATCAAAGATAAGGTGACCATATGTGCGTGGGTTTATCTCTGGGCTTTCTATCCTGTTCCATTGATCTATCTTTCTGTTTTTGTGCCAGTACCATACTGTCTTAATTACTGTAGCTTTGTAGTATTGTCTGAAGTTAGGGAGCCTGATTCCTCCAGCTCAGTTTTTCGTTCTCAAGATTGCTTTGGCTATTCGGGGTCTTTTGTGTTTCCATACAAATTGTGAAATTTTTTGTTCTAGTTCTGTGAAAAATGCCAGTGGTAGTTTGATAGGGATTGCATTGAATCTGTAGATTGCTTTGGGGAGTATAGTCATTTTCACAATGTTGATTCTACCAATCCAAGAACATGGTATATCTCTCCATCTATTTGTATCATCTTTAATTTCTTTCATCAGTGTCTTGTAATTTTCTGCATACAGGTCTTTTGTCTCCTTAGGTAGGTTTATTCCTAGGTATTTTATTCTTTTTGCTGTAATGGTAAATGCAAGTGCTTCCTTAATTTCTCTTTCAGAGTTTTCATCATTAGTGTATAGGAATGCCAGAGACTTCTGTGCATTAATTTTGTATCCTGCTGCTTTACCAAATTCATTGATTAGCTCTGGTAGTTTTCTGGTAGCACCTTTAGGATTCTCTATGTATAGTATCATGTCATTTGCAAACAGTGACAGCTTTACTTCTTCTTTTCGATTTGGATTCCTTTTATTTCTTTTTCTTCTCTCATTGCTGTGGCTAAAACTTCCAAAACTGTTTAAGAATGGTGAGAGTGGGAAACCTTGTCTTCTTCCTGATCTTAGTGGAAATGGTTTCAGTTTTTCACCATTGAGGGCAATGTTTGCTGTGGGTTTGTCATATATGCCTTTATTAATGTCGAGGAAAATTCCCTCTGTGCCTATTTTCTGGAGGGTTTTTATCATAAATGGGTGTTGAATTTTGTCGAAAGCTTTCTCTGCATCTATTGAGATGATCATATGGTTTTTCTCCTTCAGTTTATTAATATGGTGTATCACATTGATTGATTTGCATATATTGAAGAATCCTTGCATTTCTGGGATAAACCCCACTTGATTATGGTGTATGATCCTTTTAATGTGCTGTTGGATTCTGTTTGATAGTATTTTGTTGAGGATTTTCACATCTATGTTCATCAGTGTTATTGGCCTGTAGTTTTCTTTCTTTGTGACGTCTTTGTCTGGTTTTGGTGTCAGGGTGATGGTGGCCTCGTAGAATGAGTTTGGGAGTGTTCCTCCCTCTGCTATATTTTGCAAGAATTTGAGAAGGATGGGTGTTAGCTCTTCTCTAAATGTTTGATGGACTTGGCCTGTGAAACCATCTGTTCCTGGGCTTTTGTTCGTTGGAAGATTTTTAGTCACAGTTTAAATTTTTCTGCTTGTGATTGGTCTGTTCATATTTTTTATTTCTTCCTGATTCAGTCTTGGCAGGTTGTGCATTTCTAAGAATTTGTCCATTTCTTCCAGGTTGTCCATTTTACTGGCATATAGTTGCTTGTAGTAATCTCTCACAACCCTTTGTATTTCTGCAGTGTCACTTGTTACTTCTCCTTTTTCATTTCTAATTTTGTTGACTTGAGTCTTCTCCCTTTTTTTCTTGATAAGTCTGGCTGATGGTTTATCAATTTTGTTTATTTTCTCAAAGAACCAGCTTCTAGTTTCATTGATCTCTGCTATCGTTTCCCTCATTTCTTTTTCATTTATTTCTGATCTGATGTTTATGATTTCTTTCCTTCTGCTAATTTTGGGGTTTTTTTGTTCTTCTTTCTCTAATTGCTCTTGGTGTAAGGTTAGGTTGCTTATTTGAGATGTTTCTTGGTTCTTAAGGTAGGATTGTATTGCTATAAACTTCCTTCTTAGGACTGCTTTTGCTGCATCCCATAGGTTTTGGGTCATTGTGTTTTCATTGTCCTTTGTTTCTAGGTATGTTTTGATTTCCTCTTTGAATTCTTCAGTGATGTCTTTGTTATTAAGTAGTGTATTGTTTAGCCTCCATGTGTTTGTACTTTTTACAGACTTTTTCCTGCAATTGATATCGAATCTCACAGCATTGTGGTCGGGAAAGATACTTGATACGATTTCCATTTTCTTAAATTTACCAAGGCTTGATTTGACCCAAGATATGATCTGTCCTGGAGAATGTTCCATGAGCACTTAAGAAGAAAGTGTATTCTGTTGTTTTTGGATGGAATGTCCTATAAATATCAATTAAGTCCTTCTTGTTTAATATATCTTTTAAAGCTTGTGTTTCCTTATTTGTTTTCATTTTGGATGATCTGTCCATTGGTGAAAGTGGGGTGTTAAAGTCCTCTACTATGATTGTGTTGCTGTCATTTCCCCTTTTATGGCTGTTAGTATTTGCCTTATGTATTGAGGTGCTCCTATGTTGGGTGCATAAATATTTACAATTGTTATATCTTCTTGCATTGATCCCTTGATCATTATGTAGTGTCCTTCTTTGCCTCTTGTAATAGTCTTTGTTTTAAAGTCTGTTTTGTCTGATATGAGAATTGCTACTCCAGCTTTCTTTTGGCTTCCATTTGCATGGAATATCTTTTTGCATCCCCTCACTTTCAGTCTGTATGTGTCCCTAGGTCTGAGGTGGGTCTCAGGTAGACAACATATATATGGGTCTTGTTTTTGTATCCATTCAGCCAGTCTATGTCTTTTGGTTGGAGCTTTTAATTCATTTATATTTAAGGTAATTATCGATATGTATGTTTCTATTACCATTTTCTTAATTGTTTTGTGTTTGTTACTGTAGGTCTTTTCCTTCTCTTGTGTTTCCGGCCTAGAGAAGTTCCTTTAGCATTTGTTGTAAAGCTGGTTTGGTGGTGCTGAATTCTCTTAGCTTTTGCTTGTCTGTAAAGGTTTTAATTTCTCCGTCAAATCTGAATGGGATCCTTGCTGGGTAGAGTAATTTTGGTTGTAAGTTCTTCTTCATCACTTTAAATATGTCATGCCACTCCTTTCTGGCTTGCAGAGTTTCTGCTGAAATATCAATATTAATATTTCTGCTGAAATATTAACCTTATGGGATTCCCCTGTATGTTATTTGTTGTTTTTCCCTTGCTGCTTTTAATATGTTTTCTTTGTATTTAAATTTTGATAGTTTGATTACTATGCGTCTTTGCATAATCTCCTTGGATTTAACCTGTATGGGACTCTGTGCTTCCCGGACTTGATTAACTATTTCCTTCCCATATTAGGGAAGTTTTCAACTATAATCTCTTCAAATATTTTCTCAGTCCTTTTCCTTTTCTCCTGGAACCCCTATAATTCAAATGTTGGTGCATTTAATATTGTCCCAGAGGTCTCTGAGACTGTCCTCAGTTCTTTTCGTTCTTTTTTCTTTATTCTGCTCTGCAGTAGTTATTTCCACTATTTTATCTTCCAGGTCACTTATCCGTTCTTCTGCCTCAGTTATTCTGCTATTGATCCCTTCTAGAGAATTTTTAATTTCATTTATTGTGTTGTTCGTCACTGTTTGTTTGCTCTTTAGTTCTTCTAGGTTCTTGCTAAGTGTTTCTGTGTTTTCTCCATTCGATTTCTAAGAGTTTGGATCATCTTTACTATCATTGTTCTGAATTCTTTTTCAGGTAGACTGCCTATTTCCTCTTCATTTGTTAGGTCTGGTGGGTTTTTATCTTGCTCCTTCATCTGCTGTGTGTTTCTCTTCTCATTTTGCTTAACTTACTCTGTTTGGGGTCTTCTTTTTGCAGGCTGCACGTTCGTAGTTCCCATTGTTTTTGGTGTCTGTTCCCAGTGGCTAAGGTTGGTTCAGTGGGTTGTGTAGGCTTACTGGTGGAAGGGAGTAGTGCCTGTGTTCTGGTGGATGAGGCTGGATCTTGTCTTTCTGGTGGGCAGGTCCACGTCTGGTGGTGTGTTTTGGGGGTGTCTGTGGTCTTATGACTTTAGGCAGCCTCTCTGCTAACGGGTAGTGTTGTATTCCTGTCTTGCTAGTTGCTTGGCATAGGGTGTCCAGCACTGTAGCTTGCTGGTCGTTGAGTGAAGCTGGGTCTTGGCGTTGAGACGGAGATCTCTGGGAGATTTTCACCGTTTGATACTACGTGGAGCTGGGAGGTCTCTTGTGGACCAGTGTCCTGAACTTGGCTCTCCCACCTCAGGGGCACAGCAGTGACTCCTGGATGGAGCGCCGAGACCCTGTCATCCACACGGCTCAGAATAAAAGGGAGAAAAAAGAGAAAGAAAGAAAGAAGAAGATAAAATAAAGTTATTAAAATAAAAAATAATTATTAAAAAAGAATATTTTTAGTAATAAAAGAAAGAAAGAAAAGAGCAACCAAACCAAAAAACAAATCCACCAATGATAACAAGTGCTAAAACGTATACTAAGAAAAAACGGACAGAGAGATCCCTAGGACAAATGGTAAAAGCAAAGCTATACAGACAAAATAACACACAGAAGCATACACATACACCCTCACAAAAGAGAAAGAGGGAAAATATATATATATTGTTGCTCCCAAAGTCCACCTCCTCTATTTGGGATGTTTCATTGTCCATTCAGGTATTCCACAGATGCAGGTACATCAAGTTGATTGTGGAGATTTAATCCGCTGCTCCTGAGGCTACTGGGAGAGATTTCCCTTTCTCTTCTTCATTCGCACAGCTCTTGGGGTTCACCTTTGGATTTGGACCCGCCTCTGTGTGTAGGTCACCTGAGGGCATCTGTTCTTCGCTCAGACAGGACGGGGTTAAAGGAGCAGCTGATTCGGGGGTTCTGGCTCACTCAGGCCGGGGGGTGGGAGGGGTACTGATGTGGGGCGAGCCTGCGGTGGCAGAGGCCGGCGTGACGTTGCACCAGCCTGAGGCGCGCTGTGCGTTCTCCCGGGGAAGTCGTCCCTGGATCCTGGGACCCTGGCAGTGGCGGGCTGCCCAGGCTCCCCGGAAGAGGGGTGTGGATAGTGACCTGTGCTGGCACACAGGCTTCTTGGTGGCGGCAGCAGCAGCTTTAGTGTCTCATGCCCATCTCTGAGGTCTGCCCTGTTAGCCGCGGCTCGCACCCATCTCTGGAGCTCCTTTAAGCAGCGCTCTGAATCCCCTCTCCTTGTGCACCAGGAAACAAAGAGGGAAGAAAAAGTCTCTTGCCTCTTTGGCAGCTCCAGACTTTTTCCCGGACTCCGTCCCGGCTAGCCGTGGCGCACTAACCCCCTGCAGGCTGTGTTCACACTGCCAACTCCAGTCCTCTCCCTGTGTTCCGACCGAAGCCCAAGCCTCAGCTCCCAGCCCCTGCCCGCCCCGGCGGGTGAGCAGACAAGCCTCTCGGGCTGGTGAGTGCCAGTCGGCCCTGATCCTCTGTGCGGGAATCTCTCCGCTTTGCCCTCCGCACCCCTGTTGCTGCGCTCTCTCCCGCGGCTCCAAAGCTTCCCCCCTCCGCCACCCACAGTCTCCCCCCGCGACGGGGCTTCCTAGTGTGTGGAAACCTTTCCTCCTTCACAGCTCCCTCCCACTGGTGCAGGTCCCATCCCTATTCTTTTGTCTGTGTTTTTTCTTTCTTCTTTTGCCCTACCCAGGTACGTGGGGGGTTTCTTGCCTTTTGGGAGATCTGAGGTCTTCTGCCAGCGTTCAGTAGATGTTCTGTAGGAGTTATGCCACATGTAGATGTATTTCTGATGTATTTGTGGGGAGGAAGGTGATCTCCGCGTTTTACTCTTCTGCCATCTTAAAGCTCCGCCTGATAAGCTTTTTTCAGAGAGTGAAAAGAGTGAAGGAAAGTTCGAATTTTGTAGGACTTTGGAAATGGTTCTTATTCAATTTGTCATGTTTGTCACAGTAGAAAAAGCAGTTTTTCATTTTAAGCTCAGTTGAAGGCAGGGATTGTTCTTTTTCTTTCTGTTGCTTACCACAGTGTCAGGATACTGGTTTGCAACACACTTAACAGCCAGCAATGTGATTTTTAGAATACGTGGACCTTGGACTAGTAGGATTTCTTCAGGTGGAAGTGGTAGGGACTGGCTCCAGAGTATTTCAGGCAGGAAAAAGGAGGGCTGAATATATGGTGACAGGAAAGTAAGGGATGAAAACTTGAATGTTATCTTCTATTTTATGTGGTATAAAAAAAAACCCTACCTATTATTCATATATTCTTGTGCAGTGTTGTTACATAATTAACTAATTTTTAATAATTATCTAAAATAAAACTAAGTTTTTAGAATCTTTTCTACATTGTTGGAGAATGCTTTGTTCAAAAAAATAAATGATTCTCATACTGATATAAAATGAACACGTTAAAATTTTAGTTAGTTCATTAATTGAGCAAACCTGTAAGATGTCAGAACTATTTCAAAGAAGTCAAAGAAGCTCAAATTTATATGAAGTATAGGAATGTTGAAACGAATTCACAAAAGATGGAAACTTTTTTCTTCCCCTATGGGAAGGGAGGTAAATTGAACCTCTACCAGACAGTGAAAGGTTGCAATCACGTAACTTGGGAGAGCATACTTTAGACAATGCAGTTTTCCATTGAAGCACAGACAGTCCCTACAGTCTATTTGCTTTTGGTCAAAAATAATGTCAAAGAAAGATTGTTCTTAATCACACAATAAAGCTGGTCTCATTAGGCATGGCCTTATTTACATAGTAGCAAGAGTGTTAATTTATCACGTGGGCCTTCTAAGTTTGCTTTCCTTTTTTCTTTTTTTTTTTTTTTAAGATTTAATTTTATTTATTTTTGGCTGTGTTAGGTCTTCGTTTGCTGCGAGTGGGCTTTCTCTAGTTGTGAATGGGGGCTACTCTTCATTGCGGTGCGCCGTCTTCTCATTGCAGTGGTTTCTCTTGTTGCAAAGCACAGGCTCTAGGCACGCAGGCTTCAGTAGTTGTGGCACGCAGGCTCAGTAGTTGTGGCGCACAGGCTTAGTTGCTCTGCGGTATGCAGGATCTTCCCGGACCAGGGTTCGAACCCATGTTCCCTGCATTGGCAGGTGGATTCTTATCCACTGCGCCACCAGGGAAGTCCCTCTAAGTTTGCTTTCATAAGTTAAGTTTTCATAAATTATCTCAGATTAGACTTTTAAAACCCTCTGTTATTTGCTAAGCCAAGAGTAGGAAGCAGCACCCAGGGAACTCTCTCCATATGTTTTACTGTAATTAGTCTTTATTCTCAATCGCAATGGAAGTCTCATTATTTCTCATATTTTTTTTTATGGGAATGGAGGATTTTCTTCCATTACTATTTTGAGTTGGAGGCAAAAATTAAAATATCAGAAACTTGGTGAAAATACAAAGTTAGTGTGGTTTGATATATGTTTTATTTTCAGATTGAAAATATCAGAAGGAAGCATAATTATCTGCCGTTCATTATGGAATTGTTAAAGACTTTAGCAGAACACCAGCAGTTAATACCACTAGTAGAAAAGGTAAGTATTTTACTGGCCAATACTTAAATTAGATTTAGATTCTCCAAAAAATGTTTTTTGGCTTGAGAAGAGATAAAATTTGTTGAAGCTTTTTATTTTCATTTTTTTGCTCTTACTTACTGTTTTTCATCTAGAGGAACATTAGTTCAATCTAATATTGCAAAATAAAAACAAGGAATTGCATTACTGCTTTAGCTTTCCAGAATCCTTAGTGTCAGGAATTCAGGTTGTGCTATATTAGAATGAAATGTAAAACATTTTTCTTTCCTTAGCTGAAAACAAATTATTAATTTTAGTTATTGAAATAATAGATTTTTCTTATTTAACTTAGCAAAAATTTGAATTATCATCAAATTTACTACTAGAATGAAGGGGGAAAAAACATAACCTAGCCTAAGAAATAGGTTTTCTTATTCCTAAGTTATTACTCTTTCCACTGAGGGAAAACTAGCATAGGTTAGTGAAAAATTTGGACCGTTAACTTAAAGACCAGAATACATGGTAGGTTTTTTTTTTCTTATTTTTAAGTTCATGAAGCAAAGATACATTTCAACCCAGCTGTTTGATATCATCATAAATTCTAAATAATACAAGATGTGAGTTAAGGTTTTTCATATATACATTATTATCTAGATCCTGAACATGTGCTTCAACTTTTAGCATTAAATGTAAAAATTTACATTTAAGAAAATTTAGAAGAGGACGGCTAAGTCTTCTCTTTTCCATATAGGTTTCTCTATTCATGTATCTCAGGGTGTTAAATCATAAAAGTCCAAGATGGGAAACTGATTTTTAAAGTTTTAGATTAACAATTAGGGTCCTGTGATCCTCAGAATTGCCTGGTTAACAGAGTACCTCAATATTATATTCTTTGTATGAAACACTATGAAATATTTCTCTGTTGAAAATATTAAACAAAATGAAATATAGGCTGTTATGCTCAATTGTATGATGTATCAGGTATTAAGTATAGATAAATATTATTAGGGACCAGACAAATGTTATTAGAGAAATTTTAAATATATATGTTGTGCTTTAAAATTGGCCTGTGAGTAAACTTTTTTGGGCAAATTAAGAAAAGGACCATTCTTATTTGATTTTAATGACAGTATATTTCCATAATTTTTTAAAAAGCATAGATAGAGTACAATAGCTTTTCAGCTTTTACATTAGAACCATAATTCCTTAGTTCACATTATTTTGGACACAGGGTGGCAGTATATGAATGCCTAGTGTTAGTGGAATACCAACTCAGTCTCTTCTTGTGTTTGCATTTGTTTTATTGAATATAATACAAAGACATTATATGTCTGTTTTATTGAAAGGGTAGTTACTGACTTGCTTGTTCTTTGACTAATAATATTGTACAAGCAATATTGAGATATATTTCTTTCTGTATAGACACTATACAGAAAGATACTGTATATGCAGTATCTTTTATGTGCCTAGATTCTGAAGGGAATTCAGATTCATTATTTGATTAAAATTTTTGAAATGTTTTATTTATCCAACATTTATCTAGCTGAAACTATATTTGAGGCAGTCTCTTAAAGTCAGTGGATATACACATAATTAAGACACATTTTTCTGTCTTAAGCAAGTTAGTTGGGGAAAGGAATACATGATTATAGTACTGTGCTGCATAGTATTATTCTGATAAGTGCTAGAAAAAAGTCATGCTAAAGATTCTGGGGGATCACAGGGTAGCTCCTAAACAGCTTTATGCCACTTAAAATTTCATGTCCACAAATTTTGAATCTGTGGTTAGAATTAAATGCTTAATTTCTGCCAATAATCAGCTTCCTTAGCACAAATACATTTTTGTTCATCTTATTTTGAAAAAAGAAATCATATATCATATTGAAATATCACTTTCTGCTGGTAAATGGAAATGTTAAAAATTAAAAAAACAATAGATTAAGATTACATTTTACAGTTATATCCAATATAAAGACTTTAGTAGTGAACATTACTTAATAAGTAATACTTCTAAGAAAAGAATTATGTGTAGAATTCAGAAATGGATTATTATGTCAAAAATCCCCCCCTTCCCCCCAATGCCAAGTGAAAGTAGAAAAGATGTGGCTAGTCTAGGCAGTGTTGCTACTTGCTAAAGCCATCCAGGATCAGATTTCTGAGTAATTGGAGGCAGGTCCTGACTGCCTGTGATGGTGTGGAAGTATTTGACCTGTGGAAATCTTTTCATTTTACAAAATAACAAAGAGTGAGGACTTTGATTCTCCCAAGAGCATGCGGCTTTAATGAATTAGGTTAAGATATTGCCGTGTAAGTGTTCTTGTTCTATGAAGCTTCTGGTCTTATCTGATCAGTTCATTGAGTATACATTACATAAAGATTGCTCAGGAGGTAACCTAAAAATATAAAGTTATAAAACTCCTTGTGCCATATACCAAATCTGTTCCTTAAAATATAAAATAAAATCAGCTATATTAAGATTTCATTTGTAAAACTTTTATTCAGATACATTTATAATTCTTTTAAAATTTTATCTCAACCTTTATATGTATTTCTGAATCATTGTCTATCCCAGGTTTTTAATAACCACCAATAACCTACCATAATTTAGAATCACAGATTTTGTTGCTATGGGGGATTCAAAGCACAGTACTGAATTTTGTACAGATTTTACCAAGACATTATAATTCAGTTGGTAATAAATAACTAATCTGCAGAACTTACTTTTTCTATCTCTTAATAGAAATAAGGTAGAAGAATAAAGTTATCTGCAATAATATGTACATTAATACCTATGATTACAGAATTATCTGACTTCAGTCAGCAATTTTTAGTATCTCACTAGCACACTAAATAGAAGGAAAGTATTTCTTAACAGTGAACATCTTTTCCATGCTATTTTGAAATACAGTATTTTTTATTTTTCAACAAAGGCAAAACAGAATACAGGCTTTCAGTTTAAATCTCAGATATGTTACTTAGCTGTTATGTTATTAGCTGTTGCTTTTAGGCAAGTTATTTACTTTATTATAGAATCTATTTGCTCATCTATAAATTGGTAATCACACTTCACATTTTTAAGGATTAAATGAGATAATATTGGTCAAGTTCATAATATGTGCTCAATAAATGGTGGTAATTATTTCTAACTTATTTAGCTTACCCTTAGTTTTATCTGAATTATATAGTTTAATACATGTATGGATACTCTGCATTATATGTCTTTGCTTTTTAAATTGTGTTGTAAAATTTATGTCATTAACCAGTAGATTGATTCCTGTTAATCCTAGTAAACTTCCTGTATATTCAGAGATCACTAAGAAAAGAGGTACATATTTTTATTTCCAAATTATATCTAAAATTGAATAGTATTTTTATTATTTGGAAACAGAAGACTTCTTTGAGAAATTGTACATATCAAATTACAAATTATGCTTGTTATTAAAAATGTTTATGCAAGTAATTTTTAAATTTTTATATGATACGTATAACATATTTCCTCTTAATATATTCTAATGCATTGCACTTAATTTTATCATACGGTTGTACGATAATTCTATTATAATTATAATGCATTATAAAAAAAGATTATAGTTCTCATTAAAGAAGTTTTTTTCTTAATTGTATAATAGCAGAAGTCTAATTTATTTGTTTCTTTCTGATTCAAGTGCCATAGTGGAAAGAACATTATATTCTAGTCTTCTAAAATCTTGCTTCTCAAAGTGTCACCTGAGGACCAGCAGAATTGGCATCACCTGAGAGTTTGCTAGAAATTTAGATCCTCAGGCATTTTACCAATTCAGCCTGCATTTTAACACAGTCATTGGTCTCTACATTAGAAGCACTGCTATAGAATATGTGTCTGATCTCTATTGAGGTTTTGTTATATATTAGCTGTGAGACTTGGTTAAGTTTGATAACACCTGTAAACTCTGGCTTCCTCATCTGCTAAAAAGTGAAATAGAATTACTGTGTTCAAGCTCTATACTTGTTACGAGGTTCAAGTGAAACTTGTGAAAACATTTTTTTGGTCTTATATGAGCGAAAAAAACCTCACTTATATGTGAGGTTTATCAACACTATGGGTATATAATCCTTAGTTATGTTAAACTCATGTAAACTATTATGTTAAACTCATTTATTCAAATATGCAGAGATTAATATAGGATTTTTCATATACTCAGTTTGTATGAGAAATGGACACACATGTAAATATATTGTTTTGAAATAGTTATGAATGAGTATGACTTTATAGGATGAGTAATTTTGTATTCTTAAATTGTTACCATTTTAATAATACATTTCAACTTCAGGTAAGAAAGAACTGCAAACCAAGTATAATCCTTTTTTATTGAGCGCAAAGCATAACTATATCGTTGTCCAGGAGTAGTCTGTTTTGAGTCTTATAAAAGATAATTCTCTAGAAATCTTGCAAACAACGCATCTCAAGCTTTTTAGCTTAAGAATGCCCTCTTAGACACATTTCATTTTAACATGAACTGGAACAGGCTTTTAAGATTTTATAGTATACTATCTTTAATTTCTAGGCAAAAGAAAAACAGAATGCAAAGAAAGCACAGGAAACCAAATGAAGAAGATGCTTTGGGATGTGTACCCATTTCTGCTTCTGCACTTATTTTCAAGGAAACCATTAAGTATAAAGAACTTTGAGCAACATCCTAATCGACTCAGCGCACGTTTGGCAATAGCCCCAGTCTGTCTCGTCTTCAGTGCATGGATTCATAACCTCTCCCTGCCTGCATCATGTGCATGTGGTGCATATTAAATAAAAGTGGTGTTCAGAGCGCTTGCCGAAATCCCATTATATGACATTGGATCTGAGAACTCCTGTTGGTTCTCTGGATGGTAACTACCGTAATGAACCATAATGAACTACCGTAATGAAAATGGACAAATGATATTCTCTACCTGTAATTGTTATAATTTTCCAATTTTCCAGCTTGGTTAAATGCTTAAAATTTATAAATGTCAGATCTATTAAATGGAGTCTCTTGTTTCTTCTCATCATTAATGAAAAAATTAGTAATTCTGTCTTTGATATCTAAATAATTTGAAGATTTAAAAACTGAATTTTATCTTCTATACCAATTATTTGTAAAAGCTTGATTTTAAAGATCATTTGAAAAGAACAGAAGTATAGTTTCTGGGCTTCCCTGGTGGTCCAGTGGTTAAGAATCTGCCTGCCAATGCAGGGGACATGGGTTTGAGGCTTGGTCTGGGAAGATCCCACATGCTGCGGAGCAACTAAGCCCATGTGTGCCACAACTACTGAGCCTGCACTCTACAGCCTCCGAGCCACAACTACTGAAGCCCACGTGCCTAGAGCCTGTGCTCCGCAACAAGAGAAGCCACCGCAATGAGAAGCCCACACACCACAACGAAGAGTAGCCCGCACTCAGTGCAAGTAGAGAATGCCCACGCACAGCAACAAAGACCCAACACAGCCAAAAATAAATAAATAAGTAAATGTTTAAAAAAAAAAAAGCATAGTTTCTAGTGATTTTCATTGCTACCAGTAGAAAAAGTAAAAAAATCCCAATTTTATTTTAGCAAACTTTTTTCAGTGTTTGGGATTATTTTTGTATTGTAGAATTATTTCAGGAAGGTGTATTATGCATCAAAGCAAAATTTTAGGTTAAGAACAGATTGTAAATCTTAAAGATTTTTGGTGCTACTCTCAGTTTGGCAACATTTTTTCAAGCTGTTAAACTGTATCTTTATAAAGAATTGGGGGTTTAGCAATTCAGGCTATCTGCTTTTTTTAAAAAAGGATGATGGTGGTGGTGGAGGATCCTTCTTTGCCAATTTGAACAAAATTAGTACAGCCCAGTAGTTTCGAAGAGCCATTTATCGTTTGCCCGCAATGGAATTGGGAGTTGCTTTGTTTTTTATTTTATAAAATAATATTGTATTCTTGCTCTTAATCTTCTTTTCCAAGTTAAACTTTAAAGGAAATTTTATAAAACTTATGTTTGTAAAGGAAATAATCTTTTTTCTTTACTAGGTACCTTTCTGAAATTGATACATGACTTTAATATTTTATTATAGAAAAGTTTAAACATGTAGAGAGACTGTGTACGCGTCCTCTAGTTTCAAACACGTGAATTTTTTTTTTCCTGTAAAAAGCTTTATTGTTTCCATTTGGTCCAAGGGTTGGGAGAGGGCTCCAGCGTGGTTAAAAAGGTGCCTACTGGGCTTCCCTGGTGGCGCAGTGGTTGAGAGTCCGTCTGCCGATGCAGGGGACACGGGTTTGTGCCCTGGTCCGCGAAGATCCCATATGCCGCGGAGCGGCTGGGCCCGTGAGCCATGGCCGCTGAGCCTGCGCGTCCGGAGCCTGTGCTCCGCAACGGGAGAGACCACAGCAGTGAGAGGCCCGTCTACCGCAAAAAAAAAAAAAAAGTGCCTACTTGCTGCCGAGAGCTGCTTCAGGCAGAAGCCCTGACACCAGAGGGGCTCCTCAAAGGCCACTGGACTTTGGAGGCTTCTCGTCGTGCTTGAGGATGAGCCTTTCGAAGAGATACTGGCCCAGCCCAGCCTGGGGACCAGACAGCCTGCGGAGCTTAGTCAGGTGGTCGCCCATCTTCTTGATGAGTTTCACCTGCTCATCTAGGGCGTGGCCCTCCAAGAAGTCACAGAGGCGGGGCTGTGCGCGGGCAGAACCCAGGGCATGCAGGTCCACGAGGGCCTGATTCAGGTTCTTCTCCATGAACACAGCGGCTTCTGGAGCGTCCTGGGTTTTATGCCCCTCCTCTTGGGACGGCTTCTGCAGGTCCTGGAAGACGGCCAGGTGGCTGCACTGGTTTTGCATTTTCAAGGGTCGCTCGGCGCCCTCGCGCTGCTCCTCCGCCGATTCGCAGAAGCAGTGGCCCACGCCCCCCAGAGGCACAACGCTTCGTTGGAAATGGAAGCCCAGAGAGAGGTAGGTGTAGGAGGCCTACAGACGCATGTTGGACAGGCCGTGGAGGACAGCCTCCACCTGGGTGGAATCATTCTGAGGAATCCTGGAGCTCCCAGTTGATGGGTTAATAAGGAGTTAAGCTCAAAAAATGGAGTTGTCCGGGCCTGGTGGCCGAGGATAGCTGTGTGGCTGATTCCAAAAGTTAAGACGGGAAAAAAGTTTGGAGGGTGGTCAGAGGCTGGAACAAGGGGCGTCCCTGGGTCTGTTCCATCCAAACACGGTTGAAGCAAGAGACAGAGATCCTCGGGACCACCGAGCACACTGCCTAAGGAGTGTTTTTAGGCTTACTACACTGTGGTATTTTTAACTAATGTGGGGAAGACCTGGTGGTAAGTTGAATAGTAAAATTAATGAAATATTTTTCATACATAATTTCAGTTGAAGGTCATGAAGAATTTGTAGTTTTTCATTTGTGGGTAAATATATTTCACTTTGGAAACGATAGTGATTATGGAGTGTTTTCAAAGCCATGATACAGTTTAACAGTGATTTCATAAGGATTATTTTAAGCTCATCTTGAGCCCATACATTTATTTCAACTTAATTTATATACCCTATTTTGTAGAGTCTTAAATTTTGTAAAGCAATACAAGTAGTATTGTAGTAGGTAGTATCCAGTAATCAAGGATGGTGTGATACTGGCATTAAGGATCAACAAATACCTCAGTGGGATAGAAGAGAGAGCCGAAAAACAAATCTACATTTATATGGTCACTTGATTTTTGACAGAGGTAGCAAAGCAATCCAACAGAGAAGGGAAATCTTTTCAACAAATGGAGCCGGAACAGCTAAATATCCCCATGGAAAAAAATGAACCATGATTCCCTACCTCACAAAAATGAATTTGAGATGGATGACAGACCTAAATGTGATAGCTAAAATACAAAGCTTTTTAGAGGAAACAGAGGTGAATATCTTAGGTGACAGAAAATAACGATAAAAGATCTAAAATTAGTGTTCATGAAAATTAAAAACTTGTCATTGAAAGATGCTTTTAATACAAGTAGCTAGTATCAAATGACATTTAAAAATTAGCTTTATTCTGGAAAAGGCAAGGCAAGGGGTTTTCCCCTAGAGCCTCTGGAAAGGAACATAGCCCTGCTGACATCTTAGTTTTGGCTCAGTGAGACTCATTTTGGAATGACCTCCAAAACTGTAAGAATAAATTTATGTTGTTTTAGGCCAAAAAGTAAATAAATAACTAAATAAAAATTAGCTTTATAAAATCACTGAGTTAATAGATATAAGGATATTTTCTTATTAATCTAATTCTAATACAATTCCTTGATAGGCATTTGCATAGTAAGAATGGTTTATTTTATCTGCTTCCTCGATGATTGCAAATGCATTGTGACCCTTCATGATAATTTCTGCCAGTGAATAAAGAAGTATGACATCCTTTTCTGCGTCCTATGTCATGAAGCTAGTGGGTAGAGAAAATGGAAGAATAAAGAGCAATTCAGAAATACGTTAAGTGTTAGTTATGTGGGAAAAAATTTTTTTAAAGAAATGTTTAAAAGAAAGTCATTTGCTCATTTCACTTTTGCCCTTTCTTTTCTGAAATCTCATTTAATGATTGGGTAGGTGAAGGCACTTCCGTTCTGTTTTATGCCTTTTAAAATAGCCAATTCTAAGGGATATACTTCTGCTGTTTTAAACAAAGAAAGCTTACCAACAGCTGCGATACTGGCTAGTCTCAATTTCATATGTTTAGTTCCCAAGATAACTGCCCTTTTTCTAGCAGAGAGCAGTCAGCTTGACTGTGTCACTAGAATAGACAAATATTTGTTCTGAGATCATGAACCATGGGGACTTGCTCCCCTACTTAGACCATGATACATACTCCTGTGTCTGCTACAGTGTTACATGCAGATTAATACCTTTAGTTACTAATCCTAGTTGCCTAAAACATTTCAGGATACATTCAGAAGTTGCTCTTTTCCTGTAAGAGGATTCTGTTTTTGTTTCAAAAAAAAAAAAAAAACCATGGCTTTTAAGGTTTTCCCTTAAAAAAAAAAAAGAAAAGAAAACTTAAAGATAAGCAAAATGAAATTTAAATTACCCATAGTTCTACCACCAGAGATGACTACATTAACATGTTAGTGTACTTAGTGATCCTTTTTCCCCACGTTTTTGTATGTTAGTCTCACATGCCCTCTCCACATTCTGAAATAGATTTGTGTAGTATACATTATTTTTAAAGTTGATGATACACAATTTACCTTTTTTGTATCATTGATGACTTACTTGCAGGAAACAAACCACTCTAGCTATTTTAAGAGGAATGGGAATTAATATTGGGAATTTTGAAACTACTTAGTTCCTTACAAAATCATTGGAAGGTATGGAGAAATGGGCTCAAGTTTGGGTCCCCAGAAAAGACTCCAGCAAAACATACGTTAACTGGCCCACCAGGGCAACTGCTACTACTGCAGCGGCCAAGGGGTTCGCCAGTGGGCTTTCTGACGTTAGAACAGGCTGCAGAGGTTGTGTTCTGGGAGTGGGGACCTGCCACACTGTCTGCAGGCGCCCAGTGACCATACACGGGAAAGCAGAAAACTGCCACCTCTCCCTGGCTGCACATGCCATGGAGATGGCTTCTGCCTTACTTGTCACTTCCAAGTCTTACATTAGGTTTTCTGCAAAGGGAGTCTGGGAAGTTGTTTTTTTTCTTTTTTGGCATCTTTATTGGAGTATAGTTGCTTTACAATGGTGTGTCAGTTTCTGCTTTATAACAAAGTGAATCAGTTATACATACACATGTCCCCATATCTCTTCCCACTTGCATCTCCCTCCCTCCCACCCTCCCTATCCCAGCCCTCTAGGTGGTCACAAACCACCGAGCTGATCTCCCTGTGCTATGTGGCTGCTTCCCACTAGCTATCTATTTTACATTTGGTAGTGTATGGAAATTGGTTTTTAACTCTTCAGTCTGCAGAGTAGGAAGGCACTCCAAGGATGGAGGACGAGGTCGATGTGGGTGCTGTGTGCAAACCCACTTCATCACACACTACTACGGTCTTCCACCCCAAAACAATTTCTCCTTTTCACATAAGTAATACGTGTTTATTTTAGAGAAATGAGAAAATACAGAGAATAAAAAACATATAAAAATCAAATCTAATCCCATTACCTAGAGATAATCAGTGTTGGTATTCTGATGTAGATCTCTCCAGAGAATGTGTTTACACTTACCCATGTAATAGATATTTTCTTTTTCTGAAAATGGGATTATGTTGCATGCTAGTTCACCCTAAACTTTCATATTAATAATTACGCTTATATCACATCTTTTTTAATGGCTGCTTAGAATTCCATTATATAAATATGCTTTAATGTATTTAACAAGCCCCCGATCGGGGCTTGTAAGGAATAAAGTGTAGAAACAGGCAAACTGGATGGTTCAATTTTTAGGGAGGAATTTTATTTTTTAAGGTAAAGTGAATTCCTAGATCAGGCAAGCATACACGTTCTTTAATTTGTTATTTTCCTTAGCACATAGTTACTGGCACTAAATCCAGTGATTGACCCAACTAAAGAGTCACCACTTGAAGCATACCTAGTCCTTTTGTTTTTGACTTGATATGTTAACCTCTTGACATACCTTTCAAGATCTGGTAATATCTTTGGTTAATTTATTCTTTGGTAATTTATTCAACATACCTGAGTTGTTCTAGATGCTAGAGGTATAGTGGTGAATGAGATAAAACCCCACCCTCATGGTGAGACAAGTAATAGACAAGCCTGTCTAATGTAATTTTTTCAAGTAGCAGTGAGAACTGTAAAAAGAAACCAGGACAAAAGGATGGAGGGAGCTGAGGTTTGATAGGATGGCCATGGAAAGTCCCTTGAAGGAGATGATATTTCAGCAGAGACCTGAATGAAGAGAATTTTATTTCTGAAGCACTGACTCAGCAATATGAAAGTGAATCACATACGGGCAGAACCAACATGTAATAATTCAGAATATTAATTTGCAGTAATGTTTGATGACAGTTGACTTGGGGTGTCGATATGAAAATAGGTTGAATAAAAGTTACATTTAGAAAATGTAGGTCCTAGAAAAGGCTAGGACCACTGGCCTATCCTTTTTAGGCTATCCAGATATTTTACATTGATAAGCTTCTCTAACCCTTTCTTGTAGCAATAATAATATAGTATTGACTAAACCATAATTCCAGTGGTAAAAGCCTCATGCAAGTGTATTTTTAAAAACAATTTGATATACATCATGATTAAAGATGTAAACATTAAAACTAAAACAAATGAAATTACTAGAAAAAAGTGGGAGAATATTTTATTATTTGGGGGAAGGGAAAAGCCTCTAAGCAAGAAATAAAACATTAAAAAAACATAGAAAAAAAGAATCCAGAGTGAAATGCTTGATTCCATAAAAATTTCTGTACAATAACATACCCCATTAAAGACAGCAAGCCAACAAAATCTTAACCATAAAAAATGTAATATGTATATTAGAAGTATAATATCCAATATACAGAGAGCTCTTATAAAAAAAAAAGAAGGAAAAAGGAAAAGGTTACCCAGGAGAAAAATTGGCAAGTGATAAGAACAAGCAATTCATAGAAGAAATTGAAATGGCTAGTGACATTATAAAAGATAGTAAATCTCACTAGTGATTAAGAAAATGAAAGTTAAAATAATAAAGGGATGACCTTTTCCTGTCAGATTATGAAGAAGTTAAAGTGATTGCAAATGACCCTTTTACAATGTGCACGGAAGCAGGGCAGGTTCCTGGAACAGTGGTAGAAGCCTTTTTGAAAAGCAATTTGGCAATTCTCAAAATTCAGTGGTCTGTATCCTTCACAACAATTTCACTCCAAAAACCACATTACAGATGTGTTCAGACACCTATACAAAGACGGGTATAAGAAAATTCTTCATAGCATTATTTGTCATAGCAAGTAATTGGAGACATCCCAGAAGCACAGCAATAGGGAATGGGTAAATGAGTCATAGTATGTTGGAATACTGTGCAATCACTGAAAAGGAGGTGAATTTCTACATATTAACATGGAAAGATGTTTGATATATCTTTGAGGAAAAAGTAAGTTGCATTATAGTGGTGTACATTTTCTGAAAAACAATCTTATATGGATATATAAGAATAAAAAATATTTTAAAGTGTCACACCAAACTCTTAATAGTTACTAGCCTAGGAGCTTAGAACTTTTAAGGGTGAAGTGGGGAATTTTCCATTTTAAATGAATAGGCTTCTGAGATAATTGAATTTTTCCAATGAGAATATATTAATTTTGTATTCTAAATAATATGTAAATAAACTATCAGTAAATTAGCTAATTATTCTCATAACAAAAGTATTGGCAGGATTTTTTTTCAATAAGATGCTCCCTAAGTGCAGTTAAGCATGAACAAAACGTAAACAAATGCAGTTTATATACATATATACACACATATACATCTGTATAACACATATTTGAAATAAATGTATTTGCAATCTAAGGCATGCCTAGAATGCCTTCTGAGCAACAATAATACAGCTGATTATGGAGTACTCCCCACTGGTGGCCATTCCCCTAGCATTTTAAATATATTATTCTATTTTACTTCCTTCCTCCTATTATTTTTTTCCCTTTGAATCAAACTGTCTACAGTCTGGCTACTCAAAGTGTGGCCCACAGACCAGCAGCACCGACATCACCTGGGAACTTGTAAGAAATGCAGACTCTCCTTGCCTCAGGCCAATGGAATCAGAATCTGCATTTTAACAAGATGCCCAGTTGATTCCTATGCACATTAAAATTCAACGAGCACAGCCTCACCTGTTATTTTTTATTTATTTATTTTTTTGCGGTACGCGGGCCTCTTACTGTTGTGATCTCTCCCGTTGCGGAGCACAGGCTCCGGACGCGTAGGCTCAGCGGCCATGGCTCACGGGCCCAGCCGCTCCGCGGCATGTGGGATCTTCCCGGACCGGGGCACGAACTCGTGTCCCCTGCATCGGCAGGCGGACTCTCAGCCACTGCGCCACCAGGGAAGCCCTGTTATTTTTATATTTACAGAAATAAGTATTGTTTTCCTAATCAGTGGGCATTGGGCTTTATTTGCTGCACTTGAGAAATTGGTTTTAGGAGTTTTACAGTTTCTCAGTTTCTATAGCAAAATGCAAAAGTGCAGTCGATTAGAAAATTTATTAGGAATAAAATGTGAAACCGTTCACAATGTGTCAGGCACCGTCCTAAGTATTTTTACGTAGTAACTCTAATCCCCACATGATAGGAAGTAAATCCTATTATCTCCATTATTCAGATGAGGACACTAAATGACTAAGATAGTTCCTTGGTCAAGTTCACACAGCTAGTAAGGAGTAGACCTAGGATTCAAACTTGAGCTGAGGCTCCTGAACTCATACTCCTTTCCTTTCCTTCTTTCCTTCCCTCTCCCACTCCCTCTCCCCTTCCTGCCTCTCTCTCTTCCTTTTTACCTCTCTTCATTTCTCCCTTCCCTCTCTTTCCCCTTCTTCCTCCCAACCACCCTTCCCTTCTCCTCTCCCTCCTTCCCTCTTCCTTCCTCCCCGTCCCCCATTCTTAGAGGTGAAAGTTGCATGATCACAAAATCATACAGTGGAAGCACGCACATGAGAAAACTCTCTCTGGATTGATGAGAAGACTTGCAGGAGACACTGTTGACCTTGGCTGAGTTATTAAGAAATGCACACAGCAAGTGGTAAACATGAGCTCTGGGCCTGGTGATTATAATGATTCTGATTAGACACTAACAACCTATCCAGGCTGGGCCCCCTGGGCTGTGTCTCCTAGTGAGGTTACCACAGTTCAAGATCTGCCCTTTAAGCTTATGATTTGAGGCGTTGCGAGTATACTCACTGAAGGTGATAAGGACATTGGATATTTGAGACAATTTAATAAAACTTGCAGGACACTAAGGTGCGCCTAAAAGACAATTTATTAATTTACTTTATAGTTATAACTGCCAAATGGGCCAAATATTCCTAATGGCCTATCAATACATTTTCTCCCTGGTAGATGAACTTACCAGGGAGACTGAATTAAGGCCAGAAGTTTGGTTGTAGAAGTGATCGGAAAGGAAATTATTTGTTTTTTTAGAGATACTGGCTGTCATAACCTGGGAAATGTTTTGTCATACTTGACCTCAACCAAATCTACCTGGTTTACTACACACCTCCTTGGTCAAAATGTTACTATATCTTTTTCCTATACATCGCTAGGGACACAATGACAAAATTGTAAGCTCCATAATTATCACTGGTTGATTAATTCCTACTTCCCTTCTCATATCACACGTTTTCAAATATGTTGTAATTTAAGTTTATTTCATTTCAATTTTATTCTAATCTGGCTTCTTAATGACATCTGGAGGGGCTCCTTAATTTACTTTTTAAACTGTCTCCAAATAAAGGGACTATTTCCTAAAACGTATGTAACACCTATGTACAAGGAATCAGTGTTTCTATTCTAATATTGCCAACATGACCTTTCATTTTGTGTGTCTGTTCACCCCTTTTTTATTGAATTAGAACATACATATAATGAAGTAATTAAAGTATCCAAATCTTAAGTGTACAGCTCAATGAGTTTTTTTTTAATATTTATTTTTTGGCTGTGTCGGGTCTTAGTTGTGGCATACGAGATCTTTCGTTGCAGCATGCAGGCTTCTCTCTATTTGTAACGTGTGGGCTCAGTAGTTGCGGCACGCGGGCTTAGTTGCCCCGCGGTACGTGGGATCTTAGTTCCCCTGGCCTGCATTACAAGACGGATTCTTAATCCTTGGAGCACCAGGGAAGTCCTCAACATGACCTTTCTTAATATCACATTCGTGAAATAGTCTATATCTAATGTGCACATTTGGAATGCTCTGCACACTTACTATGAGGTTGAAAGTTTTTCTCCCAGAGCACACAGGACTGTTATTGGAGAAGTTGTTTTGTTAATACCGTGAACATCTTGGGTGATGCAGCTACTTTTTCAGATTTTAGGGGAAAATTTACTTGAATTAGTATTTGCAGTCAAAAACACTGGTGTGTCCACTTAGTAACCTCTTTATATCTTCTTTTTTTTTTTTTTTTACATCTTTATTGGAGTATAATTGCTTTACAATGGTGTGTTAGTTTCTGCTTTATAACAAAGTGAATCAGTTATACATATGTTCCCATATCTCTTCCCTCTTGCATCTCCCTCCCTCCCACCCTCCCTATCCCACCCCTCCAGGCGGTCACAAAGCACCGAGCTGATCTCCCTGTGCTATGCGGCTGCTTCCCACTAGCTATCTACTTTACATTTGGTAGTGTATATATGTCCATGCCTCTCTCTTGCTTTCTCACAGCTTATGTTTCCCCCTCCCCATATCCTCAAGTCCATTCTCTAGTAGGTCTGTGTCTTTATTCCTGTCTTACCCCTAGGTTCTTCATGACATTTTATTTTCTTAAATTCCATATATATGTGTTATCATACGGTATTTGTCTTCTCTTTCTGAGTTACTTCACTCTGTATGACAGACTCTAGGTCTATCCACCTCATTACAAATACCTCAATTTCGTTTCTTTTTATGGCTGAATAATATTACATCGTATATATATGTGCCACATCTTCTTTATCCATTCATCTGCTGATGGACACTTAGGTTGTTTCCATCTCCGGGCTATTGTAAATAGAGCTGCAATGAACATTTCGGTACATGACCCTTTTTGAATTATGGTTTTCTGAGGGTATATGCCCAGTAGTGGGATTGCTGGGTCATATGGTAGTTCTATTTGTAGTTTTTTAAGGAACGTCCATACTGTTCTCCACAGTGGCTGTATCAATTTACATTCCCACCAGCAGTGCAGGAGGGTTCCCTTTTCTCCACACCCTCTCCAGCATTTATTGTTTCTAGATTTTTTGACGATGGCCTTTCTGACTGGTGTGAGATGATATCTCATTGTAGTTTTGATTTGCATTTCTCTAATGATTAATGATGTTGAGCTTTCTTTCATGTGTTTGTTGGCAGTCTGTATATCTTCTTTGGAGAAATGTCTATTTAGGTCTTCTGCCCATTTTTGGATTGGGTTGTTTGTTTTTATGTTACTGAGCTGCATGAGCTGCTTATAAATTTTGGAGATTAGTCCTTTGTCAGTTCCTTCATCTGCAAGTATTTTCTCCCATTCTGAGGGCTGTCTTTTGATTTGTTTATGGTTTACTTTGCTGTGCAAAAGCTTTGAAGTTTCATTAGCTCCCATTTGTTTATTTTTGTTTTTATTTCCATTTCTCTAGGAGGTGGGTCAGAAAGGATCTTGCTGTGATTTATGTCATAGAGTGTTCTGCCTATGTTTTCCTCTAAGAGTTTGATACTGTCTGGCCTTACATTTAGGTCTTTAATCCATTTTGAGCTTATTTTTGTGTATGGTGTTAGGGTGTTATCTAATCTCATACTTTTACATGTACCTGTCCGGTTTTCTGAGCACCACTTATTGAAGAGGCTGTCCTTTCTCCACTGTACATTCCTGCCTCCTTTATCAAAGATAAGGTGACCATATGTGTGTGGGTTTATCTCTGGGCTTTCTATCCTGTTCCATTGATCTTTCTGTTTTTGTGCCAGTACCATACTGTCTTAATTACTGTAGCTTTGTAGTATAGTCTGAAGTCAGGGAGCCTGATTCCTCCAGCTCCGTTTTCCGTTCTCAGGATTGCTTTGGCTATTTAGGGTCTTTTGTGTTTCCATACAAATTGTGAAATTTTTTGTTCTAGTTCTGTGAAAAATACCAGTGGTAGTTTGATAGGGATTGCATTGAATCTGTAGATTGCTTTGGGTAGTAGAGTCGTTTTCACAATGTTGATTCTTCCAATCCAAGAACATGGTATATCTCTCCATCTATTTGTATCATCTTTAATTTCTTTCATCAGCGTCTTATAATTTTCTGCATACAGGTCTTTTGTCTCCTTAGGTAGGTTTATTCCTAGATATCTTATTCTTTTTGTTGCAATGGTAAATGGGAGTGTTCTCTTGATTTCACTTTCAGATTTTTCATCATTAGTGTATAGGAATGCCAGAGATTTCTGTGCATTAATTTTGTATCCTGCTACTTTACCAAAATCACTGATTAGCTCTAGTAGTTTTCTGGTAGCATCTTTAGGATTCTCTATAGTATCATGTCATCTGCAAACAGTGACAGCTTTACTTCTTCTTTTCCGATTTGGATTCCTTTTATTTCCTTTTCTTCTCTGATTGCTGTGGCTAAAACTTCCAAAATTATGTTGAATAAGAGTGGTGAGAGTGGGCAACCTTGTCTTGTTCCTGATCTTAGTGGATATGCTTTCAGTTTTTCACCATTGAGGACGATGTTGGCTGTGGGCTTGTCATATATGGCCTTTATTATGGTTAGGAAAGTTCCCTCTATGCCTACTTTCTGCAGGGTTTTTATCATAAATGGGTGTTGGATTTTGTCGAAAGCTTTCTCTGCATCTATTGAGATAATCATATGGTTTTTCTCCTTCAATTTGTTAATATGGTGTATCATGTTGATTGGTTTGTGTATATTGAAGAATCCTTGCATTCCTGGAATAAACCCCACTTGATCATGGTGTATGATCCGTTTAATGTGCTGTTGGATTCTGTTTGTTAGTATTTTGTTGTGGATTTTTGTATCTATGTTCATCAGTGATATTGGCCTGTAGTTTTCTTTCTTTGTGACATCCTTGTCTGGTTTTGGTAGCAAGGTGATGGTGGCCTTGTAGAATGAGTTTCGGAGTGTTCCTCCCTCTGCTATATGTTGGAAGAGTTTGAGAAGGATAGGTGTTAGCTCTTCTCTAAATGTTTGATAGAATTCGCCTGTGAAGCCATCAGGTCCTGGGCTTTTGTTTGTTGGAAGATTTTTAATCACAGTTTCAATTTCAGTGCTTGTGATTGGTCTGTTCATATTTTCTGTTTCTTCCTGATTCAGTCTTGGCCAGTTGTGCATTTCTAAGAATTTGTGCATTTCTTCCAGGTTGTCCATTTTATTGGCATAGAGTTGCTTGTAGTAATCTCTCATGATCTTTTGTATTTCTGCAGTGTCAGTTGTTACTTCTCCTTTTTCATTTCTAATTCTATTGATTGAAGTCTTCTCCCTTTCTTTCTTGATGAGTCTGGCTAATGGTTTATCAATTTTGTTTATCTTCTCAAAGAACCAACTTTTAGTTTTATTGATCTTTGCTATCGTGTCCTTCATTTCTTTTTCATTTATTTCTGATCTGATTTTTATGATTTCTTTCCTTCTGCTAACTTTGGGGATTTTTTGTTCTTCTTTCTCTAATTGCTTTAGGTGCAAAGTTAGGTTGTTTATTCGAGATGTTTCCTGTTTCTTAAGGTAGGATTGTATTGCTATAAACTTCCCTCTTAGAACTGCTTTTGCTGCATCCCATAGGTTTTGGGTCGCCGTGTCTCCATTGTCCTTTGTTTCTAGGTATTTTTTGATTTCCTCTTTGATTTCTTCAGTGATCAGTTCATTATTAAGTAGTGTAATGTTTAGCCTCCTTGTGTTTGCATTTTTTACAGACCTTTTCCTGTAAATGATATCTAGTCTCATAGCGTTGTGGTCGGAAAAGATACTTGATACAATTTCAATTTTCTTAAATTTACCAAGACTTGATCTGTGACCCAAGATATGATCTATCCTGGAGAATGTTCCATGAGCACTTGAGAAAAATGTGTATTCTGTTGTTTTTGGATGGAATGTCCTATAAATATCAATTAAGTCCATCTTGTTTAATATATTATTTAAAGCTTGTGTCTCCTTATTTATTTTCATTTTGGATGATCTGTCCATTGGTGAAAGTGGGGTGTTAAAGTCCGCTACTATGAATGTGTTACTGTCGATTTCCCCTTTTATGGCTGTTAGTATTTGCCTTATGTATTGAGGTGCTCCTATGTTGTGTGCATAAATATTTACCATTGTTATATCTTCTTCTTGGGTTGATCCCTTGATCATTATGTAGTGTCCTTCTTTGTCTCTTCTAATAGTCTTTATTTTAAAGTCTATTTTGTCTGATATGAGAAATGCTACTCCAGCTTTCTTTTGGTTTCCATTTGCATGAAATATATTTTCCATCTCCTCACTTTCAGTCTGTATGTGTCTCTAGGTGTGAAGTGGGTCTCTTGTAGACAGCAAATATATGGGTCTTGTTTTTGTATCCATTCAGCCAATCTGTGTCTTTTGGTGGGAGCATTTAGTCCATTTACATTTAAGGTATTTATCGATATGTATGTTCCTATTCCCATTTTCTTGATTGTTTTGGGTTTGTTATTGTAGGTCTTTGCCTTCTCTTTTGTTTCTTGCCTAGAGAAGTTCCTTTAGCAGTTGTTGTAAAGCTGGTTTGGTGGTGCTGAACTCTCTCAGCTTTTGCTTGTCTGTAAAGGTTTTAATTTCTCCATTAAATCTGAATGAGATCCTTGCTGGGTAGAGTACTCTTGGTTGCAGGTTTTTCTCCTTCATCACTTTAAATATGTCTTGCCAGTCCCTTTTGGCTTGCAGAGTTTCTGCTGAAAGATCAGCTGTTAACCTTATGGGGATTCCCTTGTGTGTTATTTGTTGTTTTTCCCTTGCTGCTTTTAATATGTTTTCTTTGTATTTAATTTTTGACAGTTAGATTAATGTGTGTCTTGGTGTGTTTCTCCTTGGATTTATCCTGTATGGGACTCTCTGTGCCTCCTGGACTTGATTAACTATTTCCTTTCCCATATTTGGGAAGTTTTCAACTATAATCTCTTCAAATATTTTCTCAGTCCCTTTCTTTTTCTCTTCTTCTTCTGGAACCCCTATAATTCGAATGTTGGTGTGTTTAGTGTTGTCCCAGAGGTCTCTGAGACTGTCCTCAGTTCTTTTCATTCTTTTTTCTTTATTCTGCTCTGCAGTAGCTATTTCCACTATTTTATCTTCCAGGTCACTTATCCGTTCTTCTGCCTCAGTTATTCTGCTATTGATCCCATCTAGAGTATTTTTCATATCATTTATTGTGTTGTTCATCATTCTTTGTTTCATCTTTAGTTCTTCTAGGTCGTTGTTAAATGTTTCTTGCATTTTGTCTATTCTATTTCCATGATTTTGGATCATCTTTACTATCATTACTCTGAATTCTTTTTCAGATAGACTGCCTATTTCCTCTTCATTTGTTAGGTCTGGTTGGTTTTTATCTTTCTTCTTCATCTGCTGTGTGTTTTTCTGTCTTCTCATTTTGCTTATCTTACTGTGTTTGGGGTCTCCTTTTTGCAGACTGCAGGTTCGTAGTTCCCGTTGTTTTTCATGTCTGTGTCCAGTGGCTAAGGTTTGTTCAGTCGGTTGTGTAGGCTTCCTGGTGGAGGGGACTAGTGCCTGTGTTCTGGTGGATGAGGCTGGATCTTGTCTTTCTGGTGGGCAGGTCCACGTCTGGTGGTGTGTTTGGGTGTGTCTGTGGACTTATTATGATTTTAGCCAGCCTCTCTGCTAATGGGTAATGTTGTGTTCATGTCTTGCTAGTTGTTTGGTATAGGATGTCCAGCACTGTAGCTTGCTGGTCGTTGAGTGAAGCTGGGTGCTGGTGTTGAGATGGAGATCTCTGGGAGATTTTCACCGTTTGATATTATGTGGAGCTGGGAGGTCTCTTGTGGACCAGTGTCCTGAAGTTGGCTGTGCCACCTCAGAGGCACAGCACTGACTCCTGGCTGCAGCACCAAGAGCCTTTCATCCACACAGCTCAGAATAAAAGGGAGAAAAAGTAGAAAGAAAGAATTAGTAGAAGTAGAAAGAGAGAAAGACAGAAAGAAAGAAAGGGAGGGAGCGATGGAGGGAGGAAGGAAGGAAGGAGGGAAGGAAGAAAAAAAGGAGTTAAAGCAAAATAAAATAAGATAAAATATAATAAAGTCATTAAAATAAAAAATACTTATTAAGAGAAAAAAAGAAAAAAGTTAGAAACACAAAGAAAACGGACGGATAGAAGCCTAGGACAAATGGTGGAAGCAAAGCTATACAGACAAAATCTCACACAGAAGCATACACATACACACTCACAAAAAGAGGAAAAGCGGAAAAAAATCATAAATCTTGCTCTCAAAGTCCACCTCCTTAATTTGGGATGATTCGTTGTCTATTCAGGTATTCCACAGATGCAGGTACATCAGGTTGATTGTGGAGCTTTAATCCGCTGCTTCTGAGGCTGCTGGGAGAGATTTCCCTTTCTCTTCTTTGTTCTCACAGCTCCCGGGGCTCAGCTTTGGATGTGGCCCCGCCTCTGCGTGTAGGTCGCTGGAGGGCGTTTGTTCTTCGCTCAGACAGGACGGGGTTAAAGGAGCCGCTGATTCGGGGGCTCTGGCTCACTCAGGCCGGGGAGAGGGAGGGGCACGGAGTGCGGGGCGGGCCTGCGGCAGCAGAGGCCAGCATGACGTTGCACCAGCCTGAGGCACGCCGTGCTTTCTCCCGGAGGAGTTGTTCCTGGATCCCGGGACCCTGGCAGTGGTGGGCTGCACAGGCTCCCCGGAAAGGGGGTGTGGATAGTGACCTGTGCTCGCACACAGGCTTCCTGGTGGCAGCAGCAGCAGCCTTAGTGTCTCATGCCCGTCTCTGGGGTGCGCGCTTTTAGCCGCGGCTCGCGCCCGTCTCTGGAGCTCCTTCAAACAGCGCTCTGAATCCCCTCTCCTCGCGCACCAGGAAACAAAGAGGTAAGAAAAAGTCTCCTGCCTCTTCGGCAGGTCCAGACTTTTCCCCGGACTCCCTGCCGGCTAGGCATGGCGCACTAACCCCCTGCAGGCTGTGTTCAGGCCGCCAACCCCAGTCCTCTCCCAGCGCTCTGACCGAAGCCCGAGCCTCACCTCGCAGCTCCGCCCGCCCCGGCGGGTGAGCAGACAAGCCTCTCAGGCTGGTGAGTGCGGGTCGGCACCGATCCTCTGTGCGGGAATCTCTCCGCTTTGCCCTCCGCACCCCTGTTGCTGTGCTCGCCTCCGGGGCTCCAAAGCTTTCCCTCTCCGCCAGCCGCAGTCTCCGCCCGCGAAGGGGCTTCTGGTGTGTGGAAACATTTCCCCCTTCACAGCTTTCTCCCACTGGTGCAGGTCCCATTCGTATCCTTTTGTCTCTGTTTTTTCTTTTTTCTTTTGCCCTACCCAGGTACGTGGGGAGTTTCTTGCCTTTTGGGAGGTCTGAGGTCTTGTGCCAGGGTTCAGTAGGTGTTCTGTAGGAGTTGTTCCACGTAGATGTATTTCTAGTGTATCTGTGGGGAGGAAGGTGATCTCCGCGTCTTACTCTTCCGCTATCTTGCCGGAAGCCTCTGAAGCAGAGTGTCTTTATATCTTCTGTGAGTCACTTGTTCACTCTAGCGTCTACTGCCATTCTAAGAACTATGCATACTTGCTACCTTTCTTAAAGGTGGTAAACACAACTTAACAGTTAAAACACTGACCTTTCTGCATACAATTTTTTTTTTTTTTTGAGGTACGCGGGCCTCTCACTGTTGCGGCGTCTCCCGTTGTGGAGCACAGGCTCCAGACGCGCAGGCTCAGCGGCCATGGCTCACGGGCCCAGCCGCTCCACGGCATGTGGGATTTTCCCGGACCGGAGCACGAACCCGTGTCCCCTGCATCGGCAGGTGGACTCTCAACCACTGCGCCACCAGGGAAGCCCTCTGCATACAATTTTATTCTCAGATTCTAACTCCCTGTTGCAAACTGTTACAGGCTACTGGATTTGGACTTGGACTTGGGACACCTAGGATTCTAGTGCTGCTATACTAACTATTGTGTGATCTTGACCTATATTCTGTTGTCTGCTGAAATGTACTTTGTCCTTTGGTATAAATTTTAAGTAGCACTTATGGGGCAAACAGATGGCTTTCATGTCTGTTTATACAACTAACCCTTAAAACAAATATTGCTCTATTCAAGCTTCACTGTATAAGACACACACACTTCTCGCCCTCTCTTGCTCTCTCTCGTGGTTGAGTCTAAACAGAAGAAATCAAACCTGTGAGTACAAGCTATATAAACCATGTATTCTGGCACAGCGTCTCCAATTTGACATCTAGTCGTTTGTATATACCATCTTTATAGCTTCTTTCCAAATGTATTCAGCAAAAGGAAAGTCAGCTGCTTTCTGGATATGTCTTTAAATAAAAGCAGACAATTCTGGGGCCTTGGATAGAAATACCATTAAAAAAATTTTGAAGTCTGTATTTCGGCATCAGTAAATGTCAGGACAGAAGCCCTATTATAAATACCACATGATGGTATTAGAAGAAGCAAGACTGGAAACAGGCTTTACCATCTGCTTGTCCATTCATTGGCTCATTCAATCTGAGGTTCTCTGAATTATTGGGAAAACATGGATGAAGAGACATGGTCTTGCTTTGTAGGCTTGGGCTGGCTTTTCATATTGTGAGATTATAATTGTCACTGGTGATAACGTCCCCAAAGAGCAGGGACAACATTATGAAAAGTAACTATTACCCGTCCATTAGACAAAACAGTCTAAAATAAGTCTAGTTACCGCCTCACATGCCGTAATAATATTTATGTATTTTGAACAAATGTTTATGAGAATCAACTCCCACTTGAGATACCAACTTACTATTATATATTGTGGTCACGGTGTAAACATGCCTGTCAACATTTTTCTTTTCTCAGATTCGGTAACAGCTTATTTTGGGGTGAGGGGGGAGGAAACAAGGGGAGAAAAGAGAACAGAGGTGTTAGCTGCTTTTCAGTCTAAGTTCAAGATAAATGATAAGTAACAATGGTGACTTGTAAGTACTATCAGCATTTGGGGGCTAGAGAGGTGCATCTCAGGAACTAGGGAATTAGGGAAATAAGACTGCGTTCTGAAAGTTAAATTGTAAAGTCAACACATAACAGAATATAAAAGTAGACAGTCCCTAGAATGAGGCAGACTGTTTCCATGCCATTTGGACGTGAGTATAACCCAAAGGTCGCAAACGTATGCCTGCAGATCCAGGCAGGTCCTATAAAGGAGTGAAGCTGACCAGGTTTAACATACTGAACACGAAGTGATAGGCTTCACTTTCACAAAAACATGTGCTTTCCTTTACTTTTCTTTGACACATAGGCCTCTCTTTGTCCAGTTTCCTTTTTTCTCTCATCGGCAAGACAGAACAACACATGTTTTATTTTTCTCTCAAGTTTACTCTAAGAGGGAGAAAAAAAGAACACATACAGATTAATGGCAAGTGACACGTGGCCAGACCGGCAGAGTTCTCAGTGAACAGGAGAATACATACCTTATCTAACAGGAGCAGCTATTCCTCAGCTGTAGCTGATAGTTTCCAGGTAAACCTAGGGGCCATTATTGCCAGATATTCCTGTTTTTTGAAAGAAGTCCCCAAACCAGGATTTATTGAAATTTCTCAATTTGTAAATGTTGGCTTCACTTTCTTTAAAACACCACAGGCCAAACAAAAACCAACTGTGGGCTGAATTTGACCCAAAGTCTCCACTTTACAACCTCTGCTATAACATAATTGAATATATTAATATTTTATGAACATAGCTAAAGCCAGAAGGAGTTAGTAGAAAAGGGATGGCCAACTGTAGACCTGCAAATGTAATAGAGTCATAGTATCTATTGAAGTGTGTCCAGAGGAAGAGTCTTACCCATTAAATGCCTGGGTATTTCTGATCTCAGTGCTCAGATATTTCCAATGTTAAACCCACCTTGCATTTCTTGGATAAACCTAATTTGATGCTGCTATAGTATGTGGTTTTATGTATTACTAGATTCGGTTTGCAACTATTTTGTTTGGGATTTTTGCCTCTATGTCTGAGTAATGTTGGCCTTCATTTTACCTTTCTCATACTACTTTGCTTGGATTTGGATGATAAGGTTTTGCTGCTGTATAATGAGTCTGATTATTGCAATTTCTGAAGTCTTAGTGGATCTGTTTTTCATTTTGTGGTTTCTGTTCTTGCTCATGTTGTGTGTGTGCATATGTGTGTGTGTGTGTGCATGCACACACGTGTGTGTTCCTTAGCTCATTGTTTTTGAAAAGTTAGTTCTGGACTATGAGACTGTGCAAGGGCTGACTTGAAGTATGTGTAATCCTTTGGAGTCCAAATGTTTTTTTGTGGGAAGCATTTCCAAATGAATTCTTGTTTTCTGGAAGACAGGGCTTTGATTTCTATTCCTGTTGACCTGGGAGGCCGTAAAAATGAAAGTTAAAATTTTCAGAGCCTGACAGATGTCTAAAGAGCAAAAGCATCTTTCAGGGACTCTTTTCTCTCTTGAGTTGTTCTTTTCTCTTTTCTTCGGTGTAGTAATTCCTTCCTACCTTGTTGGTACTTCGATCATTTCATCCGTTGTTTTTTGTTTAAAGTTGTTGTAAGCAGGAGATTTAGTCACTACCGGGACGGCATTACTAGACAATGGAGTTCCTTCTCTGTTCATTTCTACATGTAAAAACTGTCAAGGGTTACTTGTACAGTTCTTTTTTTAAAATTTAAATATAATTGACATACAACATTATATTAGTTTCAAGTGTACAACATAGTGATTTGACATTTACCTACATTACGAGATGATCAGCGTGCTAAGACTAGCTATCTGTCATCCTTTAATATTATTGACGATATTACCTGTTTTGTATATTATTGCATCCCTGTGACTTAATTATAATTGGAAGTTTGTGCCTCTTAATCCCCTTCACCTGTTTTGTCCACCCCCAACACCCTCCCCTATTGTGAACAACAGTTTGTTCTCTGTCTCCATGAGTCTTTTTCTGTTTGGTTTTGTTTGTTTGTTTTGTTTTTTAGATTCTGACCAGTAGTTCTTAATTACTAAAAGAAATTGAATGAATATATAAGAATATATGTAGTTCTTATCTTTCCTATGTTCTTTGATTACTAGTGGAGTTTATGCTTGTGTGTGTTTAATGACCGTTTGTATTTCTTAGCCAGTGAAGTATGCACCTGTCATGTATTTAGTCCATTTTTTCTATTGATGTGTTAATATTTTTAAAGTTAATGTTATTAATTTGTGGGACTTCCCTGGTGGTCCAGTGGTTGGGACTTAGTGCTTCCATTGCAGGGGGCACGGGTTCGACACCTGGTCAGGGAACTAAGATCCCGCATGCCGCGGGGCATGCCCCCCCCCAAAAAAAAGTTAATGTTATTAATTTGTAATAGCTTTTTAGATATTAAGAAATGTTAGTTTCTAAAGAAAGCTGAAATCTTATTTCTAGAGCTTCGCCACCCTCAGGCTATTCCTTCAATAAAAAGGAGGAATATTGGTATGGATGGCGTAAGGCTAATGATATTTGTCTCATTATAGTGCTGGAGACGGTGTCTTTTGGATCAAGTCGTTTAATGTTTACTGACCATACTAAGTGTGAGGTACTTAATGAGGCTCTGGCTATGGAATGGTAAAAACAACAGACATGACCTTTGTCTTCATGAAGTTTACTCTCTAGTGAGGTTGAGAAACATGAAACAGATAGCCACAAATATATGATTATGAACCAGTATAAGTGCTATGAAAGTGAAGATTCCTGTGAGATCATAATAGATCATAGGAGACCTGACCTGTGGTGGGGGGGGGAGGGGGAGTTTGAGTTGAAATCTGAAGAAGAGGGAGTTAAGTAGATAAACCTGGGGGTTGTGTGCAGAGGGAAGTATCCCAGGCAGAAGGAAGTATGAAGGCTGTGAGACAGGACAGAGTTGAGAAAGGTTTAGAAATGTTGAAGTATGCCTGGAGCCACAGAGCAAATGCACGTGTTGAGTTTGGTGAGCTAGCAGTAGTAATGGTGCAGATTTTTGTGAGTTACACCAAGGAGTTTGGTCTTCAAACTAAGATGAAAAGAAGCCACGAAAGGGATTTAAGCAGGAGAATGATGTGGTCATTATGTTGGGTTCTTCGCCAACTGGAGGTGACTGTGGTCCACTTATGTCTCCATCTGTTTCTCTTTGGTGACACCTCCCTGCCACGGTTGAGTTACGACTAAGGTGTCTTCCGACTCATGGCTTTCAGCTTCCCTGTTCTTCCCACAGTTATCACATTCTGCCCCCACAGAAGGGTGGGCACTCTTCGGAAACAGGTTACCCTATTTCCTGTGGAGTCTGGGAGCACACTTCCTATCAGCCACAGGAGCCCGTAATGGTATCCAGGAAAAATCCAGGTTCCTGCATGAGCCATTGGGCAAATGATGGACGCAGTGTTCTGGTACCCTTCCTCTGCGTCTCCACCTCCTACTCACACATCCTCACTGCATCAGCATCTACATCCAGTTCCCTCCCAGACACATAATAAGCAGGTGGCAAGGCTTTCACTCTGTTAGGATGAGATGGGAAAAGAAGATTCTATGACTCTTAAGGAAAATAACATTGCTTCTCCTGTCACACTCTTCTATTTTCTTTCTTGGACTCCTCCATTCTCACAGGGTCAGCGCAGAGATCTGTGTATAGATAACTCCCAAGGTCTAGGTTCTCTCCCAGGTGCCTGTTCAACCCCCTGCTGAACTTCTCCATCTAGACATTCTTCTGTAATCCTGAAGCCATCATGGCTGAAAATACACTCGCATCTTCCTTCCCGACTTACCTGTTCCCTTACTGGTAACTAGACACCCCAAATGAAATGTAGTAGTCATCTTTGAGTTCCCTTTACCTTCTCCTCCTACACGCTGTGGTGGTCTCGTGGAGCTAGCTCACCTTTGTAATGACTCATCAGCACCGCTTTGCATTTCCATGCCACCACCCTGACACTGGCAGGGCCATCTTTAAAGCTTTAAGATTCCCTCCTTCCCTGGACCTTACTCAAATTTAAAGCTATGACAGACCCTAACACATGAGGCTTAACTTGCATGTCGAAATTTTTAAAATAATTTACTAGAGTGGATGAATGCAAAATTTGGTAAGTATTCACCGAGGGTGAACTTTTTCTTTTCTTGCTACCTCGCCTTTACTGTTGCCCTAAGTTTATTGTTGGTGAAAAGAGTTCAGCATACCCAGACTAACACACATATTTTGTTAGTGAAAAGAGGTCCGCCTTACCCAGACAAGTACCAATATTTTGCTTTTTGATTCTATTACTGCATATATTTCCCTTTGATTTGCTTCTTCTCTTCTTTAAATTAATCTTCCCCAGTCATAACTCTTTTCTCCTCGGGAAAATTGAAATGCTCTCTCTCACGTACCAAAGAAATAAACTATCCAGACTGTTCATGTGGTGTGTGGCATCTCAACAGTTTGGGCAGAGTCTACCTTTTAAACCATTTCCCCCTCTACTTCCTGTGCCTCATATTCCAGTCAAGTTGGACCTACTAGTTCCCAAATGCACCTCTTTTATTCTTCCTTTAAGCTTTACTTACACTGATTCCCTCTGACTAGAATCCCTTCTCTGACTAGAATCCCTTCTCCCGCCGTATTTCTTATAGAAATTCTACTTATTTTTCAGAGTGCATGTCAAATATTTTCTTCTTCATCAATTCCTTCCCTTCAAAAATGAGCAAACAGACAGAATCAGAGAAGCTAACGCTCTCCTCAGATCCCATATAATACTTGAGGTCTCTCTTTTGGCAGTGGGTACATTTTACATTGTATCAGAGTTTATATACGACTTTTTTTCAAAAACGTAGGCCAGATTCTCAACACATGCTATTGCTCTACTGATAGGCACACACAGTATTTTCTTAGATGCATCGCTGTTTATATAAAGACAGTCCCTAGCATTCCTCTGTATAGGCAGTCTTCCTAGTTATTTCTGGTCAGTCATTTGGAACTCCAAATGCAGCTTCCTTTTGAAGGAATCTTCTAAATAGAAGTTACGCTCTCAAAAGCCTATTTGATCCTTAAAATGATAAAGACATACAAAGCTAAACCAAGGTGCATAATAATGTTTCGTTAGGGAAATGAATTCAGATTTCCAATATGAGACTTTTCTCATCCCCCAGCCTTGATACAGGAGACGTGGAGACACCCCCTCTTCCAATAAACTAGTGTTGATACCTCTGCCCTGGGGCAAAACTCCAGAGTGAAGGGGCACAAAGGGTCCTAGGGTGGGAGGAACCCTGAGGTTATGGTAAGAATGGTATTTGAAGGGAAGGAGGAGGTGAAGCCACATGTAGGGCCCCTTCTTTTTCCTCCCCTCTCCCTCTTGTTCTCATTCCATGAACCCTGTAGATTCATGACTATTTATAACAAACTGGAAGAGATCCCAGCGATCACCCACCAGTGATCACTCCACCCCCAACTTGAAAAGGGAACCCAAAATGAATGGGTTCAGTAGCCTTGGCAGTGACTGGTACAGACGTGGTAGCCCATATCTTTAATTCATCTTTGATGTCTACTCAGACTTTCCACTTTTGCTGGGACTAGATAGTATTCTTTTTCCTTGGGCTCAAAAGGACCTGCTCCCTGACTGTGGGCAAATGACCAAGTCTTACCAATACTAGAGAACCCATTAGGCAACCTAAGTCTTGCCAAAAACGGCATCATAAAATGAGAAAAACATTAAGAAATAACGTTGTGTGGAAAATCAGAGCATTGTGGGATTTCTTTACATGTGTCTTATGATAGGGTATTGCTGGGGTGTGGGGAAGGCACCGTAAACTTTCCATTGTTCCAGGATCTAAAGATCTGTCCTGGTCCCTGTCAAGCCAGCGATCCACTGTGGGCTCCTGTGTACACTGATGCAAATGAGTCTACGCCTGCTTTCTTATCCTGCAGTTCAATCAGAGAGGTTCATGTTCCTCATTTTCTCTAAAGCCGGCCGTTTCCTTTGTATGTCTGTTTGTAATCTATATTTGATTAGATGTCTGCCTCTCTATCTTTTAAAATGATAAACAAGACATGTCTTCTTTCCACCCTTTATTTTTTATGGTGATTATTAACAAAGTGAGTTCCCAGTTTACAGGATGCCAACTCCAATGTTGAATTACTGGGCTGGTCTCTGTCTGCATACAGGTGCTCATGAATGACAACCACAGATGTGGATAAGACATTTTCCCGTCCAAGGTCTGCTCTCCCATCCAAGATTCTGTACGATGCAGGCCCCTCATACTACTTACAAACTGAGGTGGATGAGAACTGTAGTCTTTGGATCAAACAAGCAAAAGAAACTCTTAAAAAATTCCATGCCCTGCTAGCAACAAGTGGTAAATTGTTGGATGGTGATCAAAAGAACAAAGGAAGTTTATAAGTTTACCAAGACTCAAAACCAAAGGTGTCCCAGATATTTGTTGGAATGCAAATGAAGCTGGGTTCTAACTTTTTCTAAACTTGAACTCTGATTTAGGCTTTCCATTTCTTCCCACCCATTTTAAATTCTGCTAACCAGACTCTTCTCTTCCCACATGCTGTCCAATTTCAGATTAAGGGGCCGCTGCTTCTACATTTATAAAAATATTGAATTCTTTCCTTAGGAGAGGCTTGCCAGTACCCAGCAGATTAGGGGCTGTGAGTGAGATTAATTTCCATTTTATCAAGCAGCCCAGAATCGATCCTTGGGTTCCCCTTATCACTTTCCTTCTATTCCTTTTTTTTTTTTTAAACCAAAAATGGTAAGTGGAGAGTATTTTTTCATCTGTCCTATAATATATTTTTCTCTTCTTTTTCTCTCTGTTTCTGTTTAACACTCGAATCTCTTTGCCAACAGTTACAGAGCTGCCCCAACTCTCAAACTACCCCTCCTCCCACCACCCAGGGCTGGGTGAGAACCTGTGAACCTGGGACCTGTCCGGGGTGGAACAACTTCCAGAGCCCATCTATTTTAGGGAGAATGAGAGTCCCTCTCCTTGCTGGAGAGAAGAAAGTGGATTTGGGGGAGAGTGGGAGTGTTTCTGTAGCAAACCAGCTGCTAAGTGTTAACTAAAGTCTCCTGGTAATCAGCAACATGGTTTATAGCATGTACATGTATAGATGTACCGTGCTCATCTCTGAGGAATTCAGTAAGTTTTCCAAAATCATCCCATTTTTATCATTTTAAATATTTTTGAAGTCTCTGTTTGACTTGTGAGATGGGAGAATAATCGTTTTTTCAACACACTTTATGAATGGAGAAAACAGAGAAAGGCACATTTACACCACTTTCTCAAGGTTATGCAAAGACGTGTAAAGCAGAGTCCATTCTATCTGTTTCTTAAACATTTTTGGATTTTAGGTTATTTCAGTGGAGTCAATAACTTCCACTTACTACTGCAGAAAATAAAAGTTAACACTTCCCCTCTCAACTCATCAGAATCAAAGAGGACTTTAATACTTTTTGTGTAACACCATTGTGGTCATTTTAAAAACTTAAGTTGCGTAAACAAATTATAACATCATAGCAAAAATAAAAGTATATTTTAGCTACTCCCATATTACAAATGTTAATACCACAATTGTCTGACCCTGAGAACGACTAAAGAAACTAGGAAGTAGTACTTTTGTCAGTCAGTCAACAAGTATTTACTGAACACGAACTACGTTACTGCCACAAGGCAGTGACCCAGCGTGGCAAACCTGTGGCATGTAGCACGCATACCTGCTGTTCCACACAGTCCAGGAAGATGGGGAAGTCTTGGCTGCAAATTCCTTGTTCGGCTTAAGCATCCTTTTCGACGGTGTTCCAGCAACCACTGCTGGAGAAGTAGTTGGGGAAGGTAACTGGGTTTTCCATCTCTCTGAATTAATCACTATTAATCACTGTTGAAAATAAAACTGAATGGTGTAGTACTAAGATCATAGGCTTTGGAGAGAGATAAATCTGGATTTGAATCATGACTTTTTAATTGTTGTGTGTCCTTGAGCAAGTCACTTAATCTCTCTGAGCCTCAGTTTCCCCATCTATAGAACAGATAAAAATAACCTTCCAGTACAGGCATTGTGAGGACCAGAGATAATGGCACGTAGAAAGTGCTCAGTGAACGTAGGCAATTGAAACTTGGTCTTTGGAAATATTTGAATGATCGAATGAGTTGATTAGTTTCTGTCTACGTTTGGCCTCATATATAGGTATAACCCAAGCTAGCTCTTCTCGCTGTTTTCTGATAGGAAGTTAACTTTTCCTTATAAGAGTTATATAGGAGTTATGTAGGAGGAACTTATGTTTACTGAGTACTGGTTTCATTCCTTCCAACAGTATATGAAGTCAGTATTATGTAGAGTTATGTAGGAGGAACTTATGTTTACTAAGTACTGATTTCATTCCTTCCAACAGTATATGAGGTCAGTATTATAATTTTCATTTTACACCTGAGGACATGAAGTGAATCTGGTTAAGTGGATAATTTTAACTCATATACCTAGAAAGTGGTAAAACTAGAATTTTACCTAGAATTTTACCAATCTAGCTCCAAAACTTCTATCATTTTTATTACTTGTGTAAGATCAATGAATTGTTTACATGTAAGACAATGAGTTTGTGAAACTCTACAATCATATGCATGAGTATTAGGGCAGTGAGGTGTTAACGGTCTATGTCCACTGAAGGCTTTTGTCCCAACAAAGAGGCTTTCAAATTTGACAAAGGATCCTAATGGTCAAGTAAACCTCCGGTATATAAACTAAAAAATAAAATATCCAGACCAGCACCAAGTATTTTGGTTTTCTTACAGTTTTTCAAAAAGTGTAAATAAACTTGGAATCTTTGATACTTTGGAAAAATAATCAATAATGTTAAGGTGCCTCCTTGGAGTGGGGGAAAATTTCTGACTTTAGAATCACTACTATGGGATGTAAATAAAGGCAGATTGCCCCTGTTATAACAGTAATATTTGCCTAGTAGAAAAAGTTTAGAAATGTAGAAAATATAAGAAAGTGTTTTGCCATTGTCTCAGCTCCTAAAGACTACTGTTAATATTTTGCTTATTCTGTTTATTTAAAAATTAAAGAGTTTTTTGAAATTAACTAGATAATTTCCAAGATTAGAAAGCTAAGGGTTGAGAAGGCTTATACACCTTACCTAGGGATACTAATTACTAAAAACAGGTATTCATTTTGATCAAAAGTAAATAATCATGTGCTAATTTACATGACTTCACTGCAAAGACTGGGATGCACTTTATTACCATTAATAAATGTCTTGCCCTGTTTTAATACTCAGATGAGGTATGGAACTTATAGAGACCACTCCCAAGTCTTTTCCTTTCTTTAAGTAACAAAAGCAGATAACATTTAGGGCCTTCCAGGAACACTCAAAAATGATAAATTCCAAGTGAAATATGAAATCACAAAAACAATGACATTAGGGGCTAATTTAATGGCCCATGTGGTTGTTCTCCACTCCTACCCTCAACGTTTGAAAAGGCACTTTTGTTCCAGAATGAAAATAAGAAGCAATATGTTCGATGTAATAGGATCTTTCTGCACGTTGATTCAGGGAAACAAACTAAGAAACTCTTCTGGGAACTACAAAATTCTGTTCTAATAAATTTGTAAAATAATTTATTTCCTAAAAGTATGGTAACCTGAGGTTAAAAAAAGGCCCCATTGAATCTAGGGTGAGTCAGAACATTTTTTATTTTATTTTTTTGAATTTTATTTTTTAATACAGTAGGTTCTTATTAGTTATCTATTTTATACATATTAGTGTATACATGTCAATTGCAATCTCCCAATTCATTCCACCCCCCTACCCCCCGCTTTCCCCCCTTGGTGTCCATATGTTTGTTCTCTACAGCTTTGTCTCTATTTCTGCCTTGCAAAGCAGTTCATCTGTACCATTTTTCTAGATTCCACATATATGTGTTAATATATGATAATTGTTTTTCTCTTTCTCACTTACTTCACTCTGTATGACAGTCTCTAGGTCCATCCACGTCTCTACAAATGACCCAGTTTCATTCCTTTTTATGGCTGAGTACCATTCCATTGTATATACGTACCACATCTTATTTATCCATTCATCTGTCGATGGTTATTTAGGTTGCTTCCATGTCCTGGCTATTGTAAATAGTGATGCAGTGAACATTGGGGTGCATGTGTCTTTGTGAATTATGGTTTTCTCTGGGTATATGACCAGCAGTGGGATTGCTGGGTCAAATGGTAATTCTATTTGTAGTTTTTTAAGGAACCTCCATACTGTTCTCCATAGTGGCTGTATCAATTTACATTCCCACCAACAGTGCAAGAGGGTTCCCTTTTCTCCACACCCTCTCCAGCATTTGTTGTTTGTAGATTTTTTGATGATGGCCATTCTGACCTGTGTGAGGTGATACCTCATTATAGTTTTGATTTGCATTTCTCTAATAATTAGTGATGTTCAGCAACTTTTCATGTGCCTCTTGTCCATCTGTATGTCTTCTTTGGAGAAATGTCTATTTAGGTCTTCTGCCCATTTTTTCACTGGGTTCTTTGTTTTTTTAATATTGAGCTGCATGGGCTGTTTATATATTTTGGAGATTAATCCTTTGACCGTTGATTCGTTTGCAAATATTTTCTCCCATTCTGAGGGTTGTCTTTTCATCTTGTTTATAGTTTCCTTTGCTGTGCAGAAGCTTTTAAGTTTCATTAGGTCCCATTTGTTTATTTTTGTTTTTGTTTCCATTACTCTAGGAGGTGGGTCAAAAAAGATTTTGCTGTGATTTATGTCAAAGAGTGTTCTTCCTATGTTTTCCTCTAAGAGTTTTATAGTGTTCAGTCTTACATTTAGGTTTTTAATCCGTTTTGTGTTTATTTTTGTTTACAGTGTTAGGGAGTGTTCTCATTTCATTCTTTTACATGTAGCTGTTCAGTTTTCCCAGCACCACTTATAGAAGAGGCTGTCTTTTATCCATTATATATCCTTGCCTCCTTTGTCATTGATTAGTTGACCATAGGTGCATGGGTTTCTCTCTGGGCTTTCTATCCTGTTCCATTGATCTGTATTTCTGTTTTTGTGCCAGTACCATATTGTCTTGATTACTGTAGCTTTGTAGTATAGTCTGAAGTCAGGGAGTCTGATTCCTCCAACTCCTTTTTTTCCCCTCAAGATTCCTTTGTCTATTCGGGGTCTTTTGTATCTCCATACAAATTTTAAGATTTTTTGTACTAGTTCTGTAAAAAATGCCATTGGTAATTTGACAGGAATTACATTGAATCTGTAGATTGCTTTGGGTAGTATAGTCATTTTCACAATATTGATTCTTCTAATCCAAGAACATGGTATATCTCTCCACCTGTTTGTGTCATCTTTGATTTCTTTCATCAGTGTCTTATAGTTTTCTGAGTACAGGTCTTTTGTCTCCTTTGGTAGGTTTAATCCTAGGTATTTTATTATTTTTGTTGCAATGGTGAATGGGATTGTTTCCTTAATTTCTCTTTCTGATCTTTCATTGTTAGTGTATAGCAGTGCAAGAAATTTCTGTGCATTGATTTTGTATCCTGCAACTTTACCAAATGCATTGATTAGCTCTAGTAGTTTTCTGGTGGCAACTCTAGGATTCTCTATGTATAGAGAATCATCTGCAAACAGTGCCTGTTTTACTTCTTCTTTTCCAATATGTATTCCTTTTATTTCTTTTTCTTCTCTGACTGCCATGGTTAGGACTTCCAAAACTATGTTGAATAATAGTGGTGAGAATGGACATCCTTGTCTTTTTCCTGATCTTAGAGGAAGTGCTTTCAGTTTTTCACCATTAAGAATGATGTTGGCTGTGGGTTTGTTGTATATGGCCTTTATTATGTTGAGGTAGGTTCCCTCTATGCCTACTTTCTGGAGAGTTTTTATCATAAATGGGTGTTGAATTTTGTCAAAAGCTTTTTCTGCATCTATTGAGATTATCATATGGTTTTTAATCCTTTAGTTTTTTAATATGGTATATCACATTGATTGATTTGCGTATCTTGAAGAATCCTTGAATTCCTGGGATAAACCCCACTTGTTCATGGTTTATAAAAAAATAAGTAAAATAAAATTCATAAATTCAAAAAAAAAAGAAAAAGGAGAATGGATACTGGGGTACAGTTGGCAGTCTCTACTCCACAGGTCAGTGGCCAGAACTTAGTCATCAGCCCCTCCTACCTGTAGTAAAGGCTGGGAAATGTAGTCTTTGGGTTGGGTGGCAAAATATGTAAAGAACGGAGTGCTTTCATTATAAAAGGAAGGGAGAAAGAATAGGGAGAAGATATTGGCAATCTCTATCACATTATGTGATTAAACTGCTGGATTACTAACACTTGCATTACTAGTATCTCAAAAAATTAAGGGCTGGGTTTTTCAAACAGTGAATCAGTATTCTCAGCTATTTAGATTCAAGATAACACATGACTCATGATAAAACCCATGAGTCTTTAAGACATGTAAAGTTTATCTATGATTCCTGAAAATAAATTGATTTCCATGTTATGGTTTTGATAGAAACTAAAACTATTCTTACTAAGTTAATTGACTTTTGAATTGCCTTGTCCATGATTACTTGTCATTTCTTATCTTACTGCTGGTGAATTTGCTGGTGCTATTTCCTCATCAGGAAACATCCTACTCCTTTTGTTTCTGAATCATTAATTTCTCTTTGCTCTTCTGCAACCCCTGAGATTGCTCCTTTGTAGCAATTGCTCCTTTTAAAAGCCACCTACCTATTCTTTATATTTTAAATTTTTATTTATTTATTTTTGAGCTTTAACTTTTTATTTTATGTTGGAGTATAGCCGATTAACAATGTTGTGTTAGTTTCAGGTGCATGGCAAAACGACTCAGCCATACATACACATATATCCATTCTTCCCCAAACTCCCCTCCCATCCAGGCTGCCACATTACTTTGAGCAGAGTTCCCTGTGCTCTACAGTAGGTCCTTGTTGGTTATCCATTTTAAATATAGCAGTGTGTACATACCAATCCCAAACTTCCTAACTATTCCTTCCCCCCACCCTTCCCCGCTGGTAACCATAAATTTGTTCTCTAAATCTGTGAGTCTGTTTCTGTTTTGTAAATGTTTGTTTTCCCTAAGCCTCCGTCTGGAGAGCTCACTTCCACTCCATACGTTCTCTGTGAAATGTCACACTCACGGCTCAACCGTGACAACCCCTGTATTGGCTTCTCCAACCCAAGCTTCCCCTCTGAAGCTCTCATCTGTATATTAAATACCTATGGGACAATTCCAGGTCTTTAAAAAAGTTTTTTTTAATTAAAGTATGTTAAATATAATATGCCAGGGAAGTGCACAAATCATAAATGTACAGCATAGTGAACAATTTAAAAGCAGACACCTCTGGAGACACACCCCGTCAAAAGATAGAACTCTCCCAGCCCTGCTGAAGACTCCTGGATATTCCTTACTAACTATACTACCCTTTCTCTCTCCTGGAAGCAACCATTATCGTGGTGTTTGTGATAATGTCTTTCTTGCTTTGTTCAACATGGTTTTACAAACTATGTATGCATCTTTAAAGAATACAGTACAATGTTGCCCGTTTTAACTCTACATAAATAGAATAATACTGTATATATTCTCTTGAAGCATGTTATTAAGCACTTATAAATTTAGAATTGTTAATCTCCAGAGTGTTAAATCTTTTTATCATAATGAGGAAACCCTCTTTATCTTCAGTAATGTATTTCTCTTGCTTTTGGTATAATTATTACAACATTATTTTAGTTATTATTTGAATTTTTCCCACTTTTAAATTTTCAGTCCTCTGTACACTTATGTTTTGGAAGTCTCTTATTAGCAACACATAGCAAAAGTTAAATCTAGGGTCTCAGTATTTGACTTCTACTTGGAGCATTTAATACATTTACATTTAATATAATTGCTGATATGATGGATCTTAAATCTACCATTTTACTTTGTGTTTTCTACCTGTCCCATCTGTTTGATATATTTCTTTGTCTTTTTTTTCTTGCCTTCTTTTCATTTGTTGTTTTTTTAGTCATTTATTTTTTCAGTCATTTTTCTCTTTCTGTTGGTTTTTGAAGTTATAAACTCCCACCTTTATTTGCTTGGTATTGATAAATGCCTTCTCATCATTCAAAGCACAGCTCAAGTCTGTCTTCTGAGGACATCTTTCTTGAATCCTGTCCCTTCCCCACCATGAACTAAGAAGAGCTGATTCTAGTTCCATTGTTCCACATTATGCATGCATCACATGTATAGCACTTATCACCCTGTGAGCCAACCATTGCTTACGTGTCTTTCTCTCTTAATAGATCATGACATATTTAATAACAGAGAAAATACCTAATTTATCACTGTCAGTCTTTTAACACAGTCCTTTTAGGATCAGATATTCTATAAATAAATTTCAGTTGGGACCAGCAACTGAAGTACTTATATCAAAACTTCAGTCCTAACTAAAATGTCCTCTCTCTAGGTGTATGTATATATATGCAAAATATATATATATATATATATATATTGCAAACCTCTGAAATTTTTAATATTTGGCCTTAGGGCAAAAATGAGCTCTTTCGTTTTAATGATCTTTTCCCATCGAATTAGATGTTGTAATTTATTACAGTGATATATTTGCCAAATATCTAAATGAATAGTTCTCAGATTTTAGTGTACACTAGATTTACTGGGGAACGTTTGTTAAAAAAGGTATGTTCCTGGGATCCATCTCCAATTCCCTTTCTTCCCTTCTTTACTTAACCAAAATTATCCTAATCCTCAGGGTCTCATTCACAGGCAGGTTCTCTGTAAATCCCATTTCACATGGAATCCTTTCTTCCTACCTGCACCCCGCACTGCACTGTTAAAGTCACACCCTGGATTCTCCAGGTTGGCAGGAATTCTATCCCACACTCTCCTCCCCTTCCCACCAGGATACCTGGCCTGAGATGGCAAGTGCTTCACCTTTTGCTTGTTTCCCACAGGAGCTCTGCCAGGTGGGATTTCCAGTTAACACTTTATTCTCTGGGCCTAATTTATATTCTTCCTTCTCTCAGTCTACAAAGCTGACTCTCTCTGTGTCTCTCTCTCTCATTCTTCCTTGAAGGTAAGTGTGGTGTTGTAAAGAGTAACTGAACCTGGAAAAAGGAAAAACAGGTTTCAAATCTCAGCCCTACTATTCCTTTATTTTTATTATTCTTGTTTTTGAAACTGAGAAACCCTGCAGGACTCAGGGACTTCTCCATGGTGGAGTTTGTATGCCCTCATCCCTGTAGATGTCCTTGACTAACTTTCCTCTGAAGTTAGCTGAACTTCACCTCATCCTCTCTTGGTAAACCTTATAAAGCCTTCCATCCCCCTTCTCAAGTTAGATTTTTCCTTGAAAGCCTTCTCATGCCCAGCATTTAAAAAATTTGCCTGTACTAATGAGTGGTATTCTGGTTACTTTTCTTCCGCTAAATATACTATGTGTGTCTGTATATTGGTATATGCATGTGTGTGTGTATTTATAATAAAAGATCTGTCACCAAAAAAAAAAAATCTCAGCCCTACTGCTGCTACCTCTGTGCCTCTGCACAGCCATGTTCATCTCTCTGGGCTTCATTTTCCTTCCTATGTCAAATATGTTGAAAGAATATTATGAAATTATATGGTAGTGCCTGAAAGGTATTCAGAAGGTTCTCAGTCAGTGTTATTTCATTTAAATAATATTTGACTTCCTGATTAAAACATGAGGGTGAAGCCCCTGTCTTATTCATATTTGTGACCCGTCAGGTTTCACACAATGTTTGTAAAAATGAATTAAATGCAACGAAGCCAATTGACTATAAGTAATTAGCATTTGGAAACGTGTATACAAATCTGAGAGGTTTTTAAGCCACAAACTTAATTTACTGTTGCTTCTCCAGTAACATGAGGTAACTTAAAACATTTTGAAATGGAGGATTAATTATGGCACTTGCATTTAGAGAAGTCTTGAAAATAATGTTTTATCTCAAGTTGACATTTTCTTTATGATATTTAGAAAAGAGAACTTCATTTTTCTGTTAATTTGATAAGTAGCCTTTTTTTATTTTTGGGCTAAGGCCAAATAATCTCTCTTGGTTTTTTTCTCCCATTTATTTGATTAATGTAATATAAACAAGACTTAAGATATTTAAGTTACTGGGATTGAGCAGAGCAAATATAATATCACAGGCCAGGTTCAGATTTCTACCGACTCAGGAGTGTGTCTTTAACCTTTGGTTCAACTTTGCTACCCCTAGGGAGATGCAGTTTCATGATTACATCATTTAGAAACAAATTAGGGATAATTTGTAGTATAATCTGTAACAATAAGACTCACCATTATTTTATTCAATTATTCAATTAGATTCAGAAGAATCAGTAACTGTTATCATTAGAATTTAATAATTCAACTAGCTACTCAAGTACCAATTAACTAGTCTGAGGGTGATCCATGCCCTTGATTTAATTATATATATCCTTAGAATTGTTCTCTGATTATTTAAGGACTGTGAATTTATCTGGTCTGCCTACCAGACATGCTCCTTCAGGACAGGGATTATATTGTCCAATGCAGTTTGATGGAAAGAGCCATAAAGTGAAACTTACATACCTGAGTGTCTACTCTTGACTCTGCCACCAACAGCAGTGTGGAATTGGACAACTGCCTTAATTCTCTGGGACTTGAGTTCCCCACCTGTACAAAAAAATTGTTAACTAATGATCTCTAAATTCACTTATTTTTAATTTTTTCCTAGTTTAAAAAAACTGAGATATCATTGATGTATAACATTGTATTGGTTTTAAGCATACTATTTAATTATTTGATATGTGTATGTATTGTGAAATGATTACCACAGTAAATGTAGTTAACATCCATCGCCACACATAATTACAAGTTTTATTTTCTTGTGATGAGAACTTTTAAGATCTACTCTTGTAACAACTTTCAAATATAAAATAGAGTATTTGGGGTTTTTTGTTTGTTTTAAAAATTTATTTATTTATTTATTTTTGGCTGCGTTGGGTCTTCATTGCTGCACGCGGGCTTTCTCTAGTTGTGGTGAGCGGGGGCTACTCTTTGTTGTGGTGTGCGGACTTCTCATTGCGGTGGCTTCTCTTGCTGCAGAGCACGGGTTCTAGGTGCGTGGGCTTCAATAGTTGTGGCATGCAGGCTCAGTAGCTGTGGCTCGCGGGCTCTAGAGCACAGGCTCAGTAGTTGTGGTGCATGGGCTTAGTTGCTCTACGGCATGTGGGATCTTCCTGGACCAGGGCTCGAACCCGTGTCCTCTGCATTGGCAGGTGGATTCTTAACCACTGCGCCACCAGGGAAGTCCCTAAAATTAAGCATTGTTAACTATGGTCACCATGCTGTGCATTACAGCCTCATGATTAATTTATCTTATAATTGGAAGTTTGTACCTTTTGAACACCACCACCCATTTTGCTCATCCCCCACTCCCTGCCTCTGATAACCACCAATTTATTCTCTGTGTCTGTAAATTCAGTTTTTTTAAGATCCCACATCTAAGTGAAATCATATGGTACTCATCTTTCTCTGTTTGACTTTATTTCACTTAGCATAGTATTCTCTAGGCCCATGAATATGGCAATTGGCCACATTTCTTTCTTTTTTATAACTGAATAATATTCCATTGCACATATCCCACATTTTCTTTATCCATTCATTCATCTATGGACGCTTAGGTTGCTTCCATGTCTTCACTATGGTAAATAATGCTGCAATAAGCATGGAGGTGCAAGAGTCTTTTCAAGATAGTGACTTCATTTCCTTTGGATAAATAGCCAGAAGTGGAATTGCTGGATCAAACGGTAGTTCTATTTTTAGTTTTTTGAGGGATCTCCATACTGTTTGCCATAGTGGTCGCACCAATTTACAGTCCCACCAACAGTGGCAAGGGTTCTCTTTTCTCTACATTATCACCACAACTTGTTATTTCTTGTCTTTTTGATAATAGCCATTCGACAGGTGTGAGATAAATTGTCACTGTGGTTTTGATTTGCATTCCCTTGATGATTAGTGGTGTTGAGTATCTTTTCACGTACCTGTTCGTCATCTGTATGTCTTTGGAAAAATGTCTCTTTAGTTCCTTGGCCCATTTTTAAATCAAATTTTTTTTTTTTTTAACTGTTGAGTTGTATGAGTTCTTGAATATTTTGGGTATTAACCCTTATCAGACATATCATATGAAAATATTTTCTCCCATTGGGTAGGTGGCCTTTTCATTGTGTTGATGGTTTCCTTTTCTGTGGAGAAGATTTTTAGTTTAAGGTAGTCCCACTTGTTTATTTTTGTGTTTGTTGCCTTTGCTTTTGGGGTCAAATCCAAAAAATCATCACCAAGACTGTGGTCAAAGAGCTTACTGCTTATTTTTTCTTCTAGGAGTTTTATGGTTTCAGATCTTACATTCAAGTCTTTAATCCGTTTTGTGTTCATTTTTGTGTATGAACCCAAAAGTAGTGCTCTAGTTTCCTTCTTTTGTATGTGGGTATCCAGTTTTTCCCAATGACATTTATTGAAGCGACTGCCCTTGCACCATTGTATATTCTTGGTTCCTTTGTCATAAATTAATCGACTATATATATGTGGGTGTATTTCTGGGCTCTGTAATCTGTTCCGCTAATCTATGTGTCTGTTTTTATGCTAATAACATACTGTTTTGATTACTGTAGCTTTGTAAATATAGTTTGAAATCAGAGAGTTTGATGCCTCCAGCTTTGTTCTTCTTTCTCAAAATTGCTTTGGCTATTTGGGATCTTTTGTGTTTCCAAACAAATTTTAGGATTGTTTGTGGAAAATGCCATTGGAATTTTGATAGGGACTGTATTGAATCTGTAGATGGCTTTGGGTAATATGGACACTTTAACAATATTAATTCTTCTGATCCATAAGCATGGAATATCTTTCCATTTATTTGTGTCTTCTTCAGTTTCTTTCATGAATGTCTCATAGTATTCAGTGTACAGGTCTTTCATCTCCTTGGTTAACTTTACTCCTAGGTATTTTATTATTTTAGATGCTATTGTAAATGGGATTATTTTCTTAATTTCTCTCTATGGTAGTTCATTGTTAGTATATATAAATGCAAGAGATTTCTGTATACTGATTTTGAGTCCTGCAACTTTACTAAATTTTTTCATTAGTTCTAACAGTTTTGTCTTTTTTTTTTCTTTTGGTGGAGTCATTAGGGTTTTCTACATATAATATCATGTCATCTGCAAATAATGACAGTTTTACTTCTTCCTTTCCAATTTGGATGCCTTTTTTTTTCTTTTTCTTGCTTTAATGTGCTGCTAGGACTCCCAGTACTATGCTGAATAGAAATGATGAGAGTGGGCGTCTTTCTCTGGTTCCTGTTCTTAGAAGAAAAGCTCTTAGAGGAAAAGCTTTTCACTGTTAGTATGATGTTAGCTCTGGGCTTGTCATATATGGCCTATTATGTTGAGGTACATTCCCTCTATACCCACTTTGTTGAGTTTTTTCAAAATCATAAATGGTTGCTGATTTTATCGAATGCTTCTTCTGTATCTATTGAGATGATCATATGATTTTTATTCTTCACTTTTTTATAGTGGTGTATCACATTGATTGATTTGTGGATGTTGAACCATCCTTACATCCCTGGAATAAATTCCACTTAATCATGGTGTATGATCCTTTTAATGTATTGTTGAATTCAGTTTGCTAATATATGATTGAGGATTTTTGCATCTATGTTCATCAGGAATATTGGCCTGTAATTTTCTTTTCTTGTAGCGTCCTTGTCTTGTTTTGGTAATGTTTGCCTCATAAAATGAGTTTGGAAGTGTTCCCTCCTCTTCTGTGTTTTGGAAGAGTTTGACAAGGATTGATATTAATTCCTCTTTGAATGTTTGATAGAATTCACCAGTGAAGTCATCTGGTTCTGGACTTTGGTTTGTTGGGAGGTTTTTGATTACTGATTCAATCTCCATACTAATAATCTGTCTGTTCAGATTTTTTATTTCTTCATGGTTTAGTCTTCATGGAAAGTTTCTAGGAATTTATCCATTTCTTCCAGTTGCTCAATTTGTTGGCATATAATTGTTCATAGTATCCTATTACGATCCTTTGTATTTCTGGGGTAGCACACATTATGAGACTTATAATGATCTGCCCTATCTCCTTTGACAGCACTGTAGTCCCATAAGACCCTCTGTTATTTACATTCCAGCAATACTGAACCACTTATATTTCCCCATATAATGCCATGCTGATTGATGCCTATTTATTTTCCTTGGTATCAACTTTCCTGTTTTCTCTTACCTTTATTTTCTCTTCCTCAGTTTCTTTCACAGTGTCTTCTTTTTCTTGCGTGCGTGTATGTTCCTTTCTCCACAGTTCTGTCCTGGTCTTCACTATACCCACTTTTCATGAGTGATCTATCTCATTCACTCCTAAGGGTTTGATTGCCATCTATATATTCATCTCTTCAGACTCTTGATCTCCAAATGGATGTTGCACAGACATTCCAATCTCAGTGTGTCAGAGACTGCAGTTTGTCCATTTAACTCATTCCTGTTTCTTCTATATTGATTGTAAGAGATTTAAAACTCAGTTTTCAAGCCTTCTTTACAGTTAAGGGTGTGGCCATGTTAAAAGTTCCATAAATGTCACATATTTGGGAGTGTCCTGGTTCCGCTTCTCCTCCTTACTTCTTTCCCCTGCCTAGAACTCTGAAGGCACAGAAGTCATTTGGGATCACAGGGAATGAAAACCATGCAGGAAGGGTGGAGAACAGGAAGACAGAAGGAAGTGGGTCCCTGATGGCATTGTTTAGACACAGAATCCAGCCTGTACTCTCTGCCCCCAGGTTTTTATTGTGTGAGTAAATAAGAATTAGCCACCACAGTAGAGCTTCTTGTACTTGGTTGAATGCAGTCCTAATTGTGACACTCAGTGTATCTTGAACTTAGGTCATCTCATCTCTCTCATCCTTCACCTTACTGCTCACCTTTTCTCATATCAGAGTGGTACTACCATTTACCCAGGATCCCAAATCAGAATTAGGGAGTGAAATTCAATTCTTCCATTTCCCTTATGACCCTGTCTTTCTGAAAAATATGTCTTTTTTAACATCACGTCAGTCCATCTACTTCTCTTTATCGCCACTACCATAGGTTCTGGGGGGACGTGAGTTTTGCGGGGACGTTATTCAACCCACCACAGAAGGAGTTTCTAGTCAAAGCCCTATAGAATACAGCGTATATTTTTGCAGTGTATGCATTCAGCAAATGTCTCCCACAAATTTACTGTGTCAGGAACTGCTGGGTCTAGAACTCGGAAATTCTTTTCTTTCTTGCTACCCTTATGGTAATGAATACATCTAACTTTAATGATCACTCCTTACATTTCTTAGGTGCAGCCTAATTTATTTAACATATCTAGTGTGCCATTAAAATATTTTCAACTGACCAACGTGAATGATTACCTAGCAAAATACCATCCAAACAAAAGATTGGAGCAGGCTTATTGGCATCTCATTAAATATCGGTGCTGATAAGTATTGCATCAAGAGAATCAGCCAGATAATGAAAGAGGAGGCCTAGTGCTTTATTCTGAAAGCTCAAAACTCACATTTCTCCTCTTTGGCATGTAAATACTTCATGACCCCAACCCAAACTCTTTTTTTCTTTAGACCATCATCAAAGAAATATCAAACACTTGGAGGGGTTTTCTTTTTCAAGTAGTGATTTAAAAGCTCAGGAAATCAGAATTTCTGGTTTTGTGATAGGATTTCTTGAAGGGAGCTGGATAAGTACGGTGTTGTAACCAGAGTTCTCGCAGGAGGCATAACTGTAAGCTGCATCACAGGTGTCGTCTGCAGTGATTTGAAACCATAGAAACAAATCAGAGCTATTGCTGGTGTTTGCATTGAGCTGAGATTGCATGCACATGACTGTTCAGTCCGCCAAAAATGGTGAGTGTTCACCAGCCAAAAATAGATTCAGGTACATTTGCCCTGTCTCCGTGCATTTATGGACGCTGAATTATTATTATTATTTTTTTGCGGTACGCGGGCCTCTCACTGTTGTGGCCTCTCCCGTTGCGGAGCACAGGCTCCGGACGCGCAGGCTCAGCGGCCATGGCTCACGGGCCCAGCCGCTCCGCGGCATGTGGGATCTTCCCGGACCGGGGCACGAACCCGTGTCCCCTGCATCGGCAGGCGGACCCTCAACCGCTGCACCACCAGGGAAGCCCCTAGGAAACTTTTTATGTTTGATATTATATGTGGAATGATCCATACAAATGAAATAGAACCAAATAGAATTCATTTTAAATATATGGAAAATTTTATTATATTTTCTTTTTTAAAGTAAAAAATCTTTAGAAAAAAATGATTAAACTTTATATTTAAAAATTTTTTTATTGGAGTATAGTTGCTTTGCAGTGTTGTGTTAGTTTCAGGTGTACAGCAAAGTGAATCAGCTATACGTATATATACATCCCCTCTTTTTTGGATTTCCTTCCCATTTAGGTCACCGCAGAGCAGTGAGTAGAGTTCCCTGTGCTTTACAGTAGGTTCTCATTAGTTATCTATTTTATACTTAGTATCAATAGTGTATATGTGTCAATCCCCATCTCCCAATTCATCCTACCCCCCCTTTCCCCCTTGGTATCCATACGTTTGTTCTCTATGTCTGTGTCTCTATTTCTGCTTTGCAGATAAGATCATCTATACCATTTTTCTAGATTCCACATATATGTGTTAATACATGATAATTGTTTTTCTCTTTCTCACTTACTTCACTCCATATGACAGTCTCTAGGTCCATCCATGTCTCTACAAATGACCCAATGTTGTTCCTTTTTATGGCTAAGTAATATTCCATTGTATATATGTATCACATCTTCTTTATCCATTCATCTGTCAATGGACATTTAGGTTGTTTCCATGTCCTGGCTACAGTAAATAGTGCTGCAGTGAAGGTTAAACGTCTTCAGATGTCTCTCCATTTGACTCCATTTGACTAGACATTAGATAGCCTCCAGTGACTCTCCTCAGCTACTCTGTTAATAGTCACAGATTGCAGCCCAAGGGCCAAATCTGGCTCTCAAGTGTGTTTCTTTTAACTTGTTTTGAACGTGAATGTATTTCATTCTCCAGTTGGACTGTCCTGCCAACCTTGCCCATTTTTTGCTTGACCTTCCTCTTGTGTTCAGCCCTGTTTCCTATGTCCTTTGGGGTCCATCTGATAACCAGTTTCTCTCTCTCTCAGGTAATTATTCTCCTCAGTCTTCCAAACTGATGCTTCTTTTCTTTCTAGATTCCTGAAATCGGTTTTCTCCATTCAGTTCGTCCTAACTATGTATAACTTGCCCTTCTGTTTCCCAGCTTGGCTTCTCATTGGAATAGCACAACAGAAGGTAACAAAGAAACAGAATGCTGACAGAACTCCAGCAGCTTTAATTTGTAGGTACTCCCCACTGCTCTAGAACTGACAAGCTGGAGACTGAACTGGTATCGATAAACAGCTTCCTCTCTACCTCCCCCAGGGCCATTACCTCTATTGATTGCTGCTCCTGGGAGGCAAGACTAGTGACAAAGACACAGAACAGTGAGAAAGCTATGGCATCAGAATCCTCTGAGTCTCTCCTTAATTTTCCTCAAGCTTTCACCCCTCCACGATAAAACCTAAGCATTAGAAAAGTCTGGCTCCATCCCCAACTCAGGCAAATGTATCCTGATTATCTTAAACCATTCTCAGTAGTTCCATGGTATCCATTTCAGGCCAGAGAGGTATGAGGAGAGGGCTGCTGGGATCTTCTGGCAAGATTTCTTCAGTTTTTAGTAGGAGACGCTGAAGATGCAGAGGTTCTTGACCTCTGAGCTTTACGCTGTGGGGCTGTGATGCCTGGAAAGGCTGCAGCTCTACTGGCTAAAGAAGCCAATGTATGGAGAAGGGTGAAACCAAGGGAACTGCAGAGAAGCTTAGCTGGGACTCATACAAACCACAGCTGGGTCTGCCCGACTTCCACTGTTTCTCTGAGTCAGGCCTTCCTGGTCCTCAAGGTTCAAGGCATCTTAAATGACACACTCTCCCAAATTTACCACATCTTTGTTTAATAGGCAAAATACTCTGACTTAACGACGTAACCTCCAGAAATCATCTGTTTGTTCTTTTGTTGTCCTTTGGAATGTCAACCACTTCGAGATATGTATTCTCTCTCTAGGAGGAAACCCTGGAGAAAAATGAGCTCAGTGCTCTGCCGAGAAAGGTCCTGAATAGTTACCGATGATCCCTATTATCTGTGTTTTTCTTTTAACCACTATTACCGTGTGGTTATAATCATTATACTTTGCATCTGCAAACTGATTTATAATTTTCCAAGTGCTTTATGTGTCACTTATTTAGTTCTAATAATAGCCCCGTGAGATAGACGAAAAGATGAAGATGCAAAAGATGGAGCCCAGCAAAGTTAACGTGATTTGACCAAGGTCACAAATGTTGAAAGTGTCAAGGCCAGGACCTAAATCTGGGTCCTGTAACCCTAAATCTAGTGCTTTTGCCACCAAGCCACAGCTAGAGGTTGGAGCAAACCTATGGGTTATGGGGAGGGAACAGTTTACAGGAGGGAAGTAAGGAGGTGGCTCCAGACTGATTGCAAGGAAACTGGATTCAGTTCCCGGCTGTGTCAACCACTAGCTGTGAAATCTTAGGTGAATCGTTTTATCTCCTGGGAGCCTCAATTTCAAGGAATTACACTATATGATCTATTATGTGCTTCCTGATTCTAACATCCTGTGTTTCTGAGACCGAGAATTGCTTATGCAAATAGTGTACAAATCATGCTTTATATAAGCTGTAAAGCTTCCCTAGTGACCAAGGAGGTACCGACTATGTGTGTTCAGCTTGGGATTCTATTTTAGCCTCTATGTTCATGCCTCTTGAGCACCTGTGTAAATGTCAGCAATTAACAAATGGGTTGAACATCAAATTAAACTCATAACCCAAGTCATGGGCTTTTCGTGTACAGAACAGTTTTACTCTAGAGCTGCAAAAATCATTTGTTGATGAGCTAATCTTGTCACTGTGATTCTTGGAACGTATTTAAGGTGGCATAAAAAGCCAGCCCTGTGGAGTCTTTGGGATGCTGCTTTATTAGGCATTTGAGTGGCAGGTTTCCACAGTTAATTGTCCCATGACTGGCTTCACTGTTTTAACGAAGCATGTGATATCTGCTGCCTCAACAGATTTAGGTTTGCAAATTTAGCACTACAGGGGCTATTTTCTCCTAAGCAATATGTCAGCAGTTTGAGAAAATTGCCATCAGGGAAACCGTGGTGCTTTGGTTGCAGCTTCAGGATCCTCAGACTCATCTTCACACAGACAAATTAGTGTCAAAGAAAACGTAGCACACCAGGACTTCGGTCCCTTAAATAGAAACCGTTCTATTTCAGAAAGTGGGAAATATTTGCTGCAGAATTAGAAGGTAGCGCTTTATGAATAAATTTAAGCACTGGCTGACTAAAAATATCAGATGCTATGGCCACATAAGGAAAACAGCTAGAGGAGGGTGGGAAAATGATTGCATAAAGTCTAATTGCGTATGGAATACAGTAGCCTTAGAAAAAAGATGTTGGAAATTGAGTCTCTAGAGGGAAGATTTAATTTTTAATTAGAAAGAAATCTTCTCTTCCAGCTTTATTGAGATGCAGTTGACATAGAGCACTGGGTAAGTTTAAGGTGCGCAGCATAATGATGTGATTTGCACACATCCTGAAATGATTATCGTAAGTTCAGTGAACATCCATTATCATCTCGTACGTATACATGCAAAATTAAAGAAATAGAAAAAAAATTTTTCCGCGTAATGAGAACTCTTAGACTTTCCTAGCAACTTTGATGTATAACATACAGCTGTGTTCATTACATTTATATGCTGTACATTACATCCCTAGTACTTAACTTATCTTGTAACTGGAAGTTTGTACCTTTTGACCACCTTCATCCAATTCCCCTCTCCTCCCCTCCCTCCTCTGGTGACCACAGATCTGATCTCTTTTTTTGTTGTAGTTGTTTTTTTTTTTTTTTGCGGTACGCGGGCCTCTCACTGTCGTGGCCTCTCCGGTTGCGGAGCCACAGGCTCCGTACGCGCAGGCTCAGCGGCCATGGCTCACGGGCACAGCCACTCCGCGGCACGTGCACCCCGCGGCACGTGGGATCTTCCCGGACCGGGGCACGAACCCGTGTCCCCTGCATCGGCAGGCGGACTCTCAACCACTGCACCACCAGGGAAGCCCTGATCTCTTTTTTTAATGAGTTTGTTTTGTTTGGTTTTGAAGTAAAATTAACCCACAGCTAACTGTTAGTTCCTGGTACACAACATAGTGATTCGATATTTTTATACATTTCAAACTGATCACCACGATAAGTCTAGTTATCATCTGTCACAAAGATATTACATAATTATTGACTATATTCCCCACACCGTACATTTCATACCAGTGACTCCTTTATTTTGCATCTGGAAGTTTTGTACCTCAGTCTCCTCAGAGGGATGATTTTGGGTGTAAGATGGTGATGTAAAACTTTGTGTTAGGTGTCTTTTTGAGTGACAGAAACCCGACTCACGCTAGTCATGTAAATTAGAATGTATTGGTTTATATATGTGGGAAGTCCAGAAGGCAGGCTGGATCCCCTGACTGCAACCAGAGACTCAACTTATATCATTTTTCAGCTTTGCTTCCTTCTTAGTGTTGGCTTCATTCTGTTCATAAGATCTTAGCACACAGAAGAAAAATGGCTAGAGGAAGCTCCAAGAAGCTCCAAGGGTATATCCTTTTTTTCCCCCAGCACATGTATATAAGTCCCAGGGAAGAATCTTGTTATCCTTATTTGGGCCATAACCTTACCTCTGGCCCAGTCACTGTGCCAAGGAGATGGAGTACTCTTTTTTTAAAATTTATTTTATTCAAGTATAATTGATTTACAATGTTGTGTTAGTTTCTGGTGTACAGCACAGTGAACAGCACTGTACAGCACAGTACAGCATATATATATATATTCTTTTCCATTATGATTTATCACAGGATATTGAATATAGTTCCCTGTGCTATACAGTAGGACCTTGTTGTTTGTCCACCCTATATATAATAGTTTGCATCTGCTAACCCCAACCTCCAAATCCATCCCTCTCCCACCCACCCTCCCACTGGACAACCACAAGTCTATTCTTTTTTTTAAAATTTATTTACTTTATTTATTTATTTTTGACTGCATTGGGTCTTTGTTGCGGTGCACAGGCTTCTTATCGCGGTGGCTTCTCTTGTTACAGAACATGATGGGCTCTAGGCGCGTGGGCTTCAGTAGTTGTGGCATGTAGGCTCAGTAGTTGTGGCTCATGGGCTCTAGAGTGCAGGCTCAGTAGTTGTGGCACACGGGCTTAGTTGCTCCACAGCATGTGGGGTCTTCCCGGACCAAGGCTTGAACCCGTGTCCCCTGCATTGGCAGGCAGATTCTTAACCACTGCGCCACAAGGGAAGCCCCGACAAGTCTGTTCTTTCTGTCTGTGAGTCTGTTTCATAGATGAGTTCATTCGTGTCATATTTTAGATTCCACATGTAAGTGATATTATATGGCATTTGTCTTTCTCTTTCTGACTTAATTTCACTTAGTATGATAATCTCTAGGTTCATCCATGTTGCTGCAAATGGCATTATTTCATTCTTTTTTATGGCTGAGTGGTATTCCATTGTGTATGTGTACCACATCTGCTTTATCCATTCATCTGTCAATGGAGATTTAGGTGTTTCCACGTCTTGGCTATTGTGAATAGTGCTGCTATGAACATAGGGGTGCATGTATCTTTTTGATTATAGTTTTGTCTGGGGCTATGGAGTATGCTTATTACCCAGTCTGGATCACTGCTCATGTCTGGGGATAGGGCAGCATCATGACTGACAGCCCACTGAGACCACAAGCTATAGGAATGGGGAGTATCCCCAAAGGAAGGAATGCTGGATAGACAAAACCATAGGTGCACTTGAAGCTTTCCTTGAGATTTTTTAAAAAGCCTTCATATTTAACACTGGACCTAAAGTTTTGAAACTAAAAACAAACATGAGTTACAGACAGTGTTTTTCAAATTATCTAGAAATGCTTTGTCCTAAAATGAGAACAAATGAAATAATCAGAACTGAATAAAACTTGAATCAGGTAGTGTACTTTTTTTCATCTAACTCCTAGTTTCCCTATAAACTCATTATTAAAAGAGCTATGCATCAGTAAATACAAATTACTAAATGTAAAATGGCCAGTACTTTGGAGGAAGATTTAAATAATTGTGAATTAGACAATTGTCTCTTCATGGCAGAATCAATGATTAATTTCTATTTCCACATTTGAATAGATCTAATATAACCCATAAGATACTGGAAATTAAGTGATTATTAAACCTTAATGATGTTAGTCATTAGTTTGGGTTCCCTGGAACAGACTCAGATGGATGGCCACTTGCAGAAGGTTTGTAAGAAAGGGAGGAAGGAAGACAGCTTTAGGCAGAGGGAGAAGCTGATCCGTCACGTGACTGCCACTGACATCTCAGCCTGTCCTACAGGGGTTCTGGAGCTGGGGTGGCCTTCACAGTCTCCCAAATGAAGGCAAGGGGGTCAGACCTGTGCATGCCTATGTTGACAGTCATTGGATGCAGGCTGATTGGGTGGGGACGGGGGGCAAGAACTTCGTCAAGACAGCTTCCTCAGCCGAGGGTGGGTCCTGGGAAGGCTCTCAGCTGTGAAGCATGAGCAGACCTCACTGCCTGGAGCCATGGAAAACAGTGCCTTGGTTCTGCGGGACCCCAGCATCTAAGTGATGCTGTACAGCATCCATGACTGGAGGACATTTAATAGCACCACACAAAGGTCAGATATATTTGCATTTTGGACGCCAGGCAGAAACAGTCTTTTCTGGCCAGAGAAGCTTTAAGACATTTCCCGTAGTCATAACAAACAGGAGAACACAGTGGTCAGACCGAAGAATGCTAATTGTGCCTCAAGAAGGCAGTTACTCAAGAGAGCACAGGTCATGAACACAAGATCATTCCAGTTACACTAGCCATGACACGGTCACGTTGAGAAGCAAGGACCCACCTGGGTAGGGCCTGGAAGAAAGATTACGTAAGTCACACAAAATCTTGACAGAACAGCTTAATGCAAACAAAGGAAGATCTCAGAGCCCAGAATCAGTTCCCTCATCCAGACTGCTTCATGGTAATCACTGGTACCTTGGCAAGTAACAGCAGGGACAACGTTACTTTGTACATATTTCAGTACAACTGCATCTTTTTAAAAGTCCTCCTAGGGCTTCCCTGGTGACGCAGTGGTTGAGAGTCCACCTGCCGATGCAGGGGACACGGGTTCGTGCCCCGGTCCGGGAAGATCCCACATGCCACGGAGCGGCTGGGCCCGTGAGCCATGGCTGTTGACCCTGCGCGTCCGGAGCCTGTGCTCCGCAACAGGAGAGGGCACAACAGTGAGAGGCCCGCGTACCGCAAAAAAAAAAAAAAAAAAAAAAAAAAAGTCCTCCTATGATGGTACATTAGGGTCAGAAAGGAGGGTGTTTTATATCCATTCTTAGGTTTCCATCCAGCAACCATTCCTCAAATCCCCTTCCCCTTCCATCTCCAGCTCCACTTATATTCAAATATATTCAAATATAAGCCGTAAGGGATCACTGCGTATCCGAGGTAACACTCCAACACCAGTGGAACATTAAATGTCCCCGAAGGAATGAATATAGTGCAAGGAACAAAAGAGAAACAAAAATACCTTCTAATAGGTATCCTCACAGGAGGGATTAAGGATGCTTTGGGAAAGGGAATTCATAGAACAAAAGAGAGCTTTTGAAAATTAAAAATGTATATTAAGATTTTAGAAAATGCTATAAAAGAAATGGAAGATTCAGTTGAGGAATCTCCCAGAGAGTAGAACAAATGGCCAAGCATAGGGTGGAGATTTCACGCAGAGTAATAAAGATTTAAAATTGCTGACGTACAGAGGGGCAGAAAGAGCTGCCTAGAGAGAGCCAGGATTGGTGGGCAGTGTGGAGGTTCTGGAAGAGGTAGAGGAACGGGCAGTATTAGAGACAGCCTGTGGTTACATAGCTGTGTGAATTTGCACAAGTAATCAAAACTCTGTAATTTCTTATCAGCCATATGAAGACAGTAAGATCATTAAAAAGGCTAAAATTATGTCAAACCAGAAGCAGCACCTGCCTTATACTAAGTGTTCTCCCAGTGTTAACAATTAATGTGACCTGAGTCCTTTTCTCTTTGGAAAACCAAGCTCTTGGAATGAAAAATACTAAAAAACATAGAATTGTATGTCAAAAAGCCCACACTTGTAGATGAGCCCGCACTTAGCCTTCAAACCATTGCTTATGCGATGAGTTAAAAAAAAAATCTATTTAGAAGCTCATTTAAGTTCTTTGTTCTCTGTATTGTTTTGCCCTCTTCTCCTAAGGCACTGAGGAACTCTGTGGAAAAAATAAAAAAGACCTTGGTGTCTAACTCCCAAGCTAATTCCATCATACAAACAGATGTGAAATTTCAACTGTTACAAGGTGATTTTAGGCTTATCTGTTCTCAAAGTTTAAAACAGTGATAACCCAGACTCAGGTTGAAACAAAGAGCAGCCCCTGTAGTCACACTTCTCACGAGGAAGCCAGGCCTGATCGGATGGAATTCTCTTTATCACAGGTGGTGTTTCCCCAGGAGCCTCACCTGTAACACCAGGGCAGGGGGACAGAAGCTGCTCTGGACAGGGTAAGTTTCTTCCTTTCTGCTTCCTTCCTCAGGGATGGTTCACTTTCCCCGCCTTTGGTTGGCCTGGTATGATTTTATGATTAGGGTAAGATTTTCTGTTTTTATATACTGTGTGTAAGCTCACTGTAAGCCTGAGACAAACCAATCACCTTTGATTTATCTGTAGGTCTTGAAACGGGTCTCTTCAAGGACTTGTGCTTTCACGTACTAGACATGTTAGCTGGTTGGGAAGATGGGTGAATCAGAGGACATGGCTGCAAGTAACAGAAAGCTCTTCTCAAGTCAACTTTATCAAAATGAAATATTTGCTCACGTACCTGGGAACTCTGAGATACAGCTGACTTTGGGTAGAGTTGGGTACAAGGGCTTACATGATACTAGAGGTTTCTCTCGGTTTCTTGTCTCTGTTTGTTTCTGTTCATGTTAGCACCTTGGCCTCTTTCTGTTGTCATGTAGAGAGGTTTCCTCCATGTGACTTGGAGAGATGGCCGGTAATCAGCCTTAAATTTAAATTTCCCCAAAACTGTGACTCCAAAGGCAAAGAAGAATTGCACCTTATTTGAACTAACATAGCAGTCACGTGGAGGACTCTGGCCCACTGGGGTCTTGGGCTCATCTATCTCTGAATAAATCACGGCTGCTAGAAGTGTTGAGACCCTGACTGGCCTGACACGGTCCTTTGCTCACACCGTGCCAGCGCCCTGTGATGGGGGGAGACCTTTCTCAAAGAAGAGAGGGTATGCTTTTACCACAAGTGTGGCTGATGAAACTGTAATGACCATATTTCACATAGTGTGGAAGAAAAGAGGAGGTAGATCTGCCTTTGTTTTCATTACATCCTTGACTCGATGACCGTAGTTTTTTACTGAGTCCGAGCTCATACTGCCCGCTGCACCACAGTCCAGTAAATCAAGAGACGAGTCGTTAGGGCCAGGAATAGCGACTTTATTCGGAAAGCCGGCAGATCGAGAAGATGGTGGACTAGTGTCCCAAAGAACCATCTTGCCTGGGTTTGCATGCTAGTTTCTTTTCTAGAGCCAAAGGGAGAGGGGATGAGGAGGTAAAGTTGCTGCAAATATTTCCTGGTTCTGGCCAGATTCCTGAGGGGATGTGTGAAGTTCTTCTTTCCTGCAGCCATTCACAGGTGGGCCTGGTCAGGCTGTTTCCCGTGAGCTAAACAAAGGCATGGGGTTGGCCAACATCTTGGGTTGTAACATCTTATGGAAAAACCCGAATGAACTTTCTGGCCAACCAATATTTTAGCTTAATGCTCAGGCATGGAGGCAGGGTCCCAGGGAATGGGCCATTATGTACACTTTCAGCCATAGGCAACACCCCTTTAGTGATTAACTGGTAACAAAAGCAATGGACTACAAAGTTTAAAGTAAAAGAAACAGCCAGTACGGAGTCAGGTTTGTTCTTCCCTATTACATATTCCATCTTAGCTCCTCAAAACTATGGTGGATGTTCTTTCAATGTGTATTGGCTTTTAAGTTAGTGCTTGGATGATACATTTGGCAATTTTCAATCATTCACATGCACATACAGTATTATGAGCATTCATTATGAATAATGCTTTTGATGAGTTGTTCATTCATTCATTGAGTTGAGTTCATTGAGTTCATTCATTCATTCATTCTTACGTTCAGCAACCTTTATCTAGTACCTAGTATAGACCATGTGTAGGAAAAAAAGAGTCATGGTCTCTGCTCTCCTGAAATTTATAGGGTAATGAAAGAGAAAGACAATCAGATCTACACACACTGGCAAGCACAATTGGAAATTGTTTTAAATGTTATTGGATTTTATAACAAGCGTAGACATCTGGGTTGTATTGGCATATCAGAGAAGCTGTCTCACAAGAAGCTGTATTTAGGTAGAGTCTTAAATGACGAATAGGAATTAACCAGTTAAGAGTACAGGGATGACCTTCCAGGGAGAAGAAACAGCATGTGTGAAGGGCCTGAATTGGAAAAAAACAAAAAAAAGCCACCAAACCAAATCCGTTGTCTCAGACTACAGAGAGGGAGAAGCATAAAATATGAGGCGAAAGATGAACTCAGAGATCCTGCCAGACCTTACAGGCTGGGCTGAGAAGTTAATGTGTGTATCCTACATACAGTGGGGAATGCCTAAGCGTTTAAATCAAGGCAGTGATACAACTTGATTTATGTCGATAAAAATCATTCTGGTTCATTCATTCATCTGTTTATTTAAACTACAGATTATGGAACTGTGGAACACGAATGCCTGGGCTTGAAGTCTATTTCTGCCTCTTACTACTTTTGTGACCCAGGACAGTTTTCCTAACCTCTTTGGTGCCTCAGTTTCCTCATTTGTAAAATGGGGATAGCCATAGTAACTACCTGAGAGATTTGTTGTGTGAATTAAAGGAGTTAAATGTATATAAAGGTTAGAAAAGCAATTGGCGCATGGTATCTAAGTACTCACTATTATTATTGTTGTTGTTATTAAACATATATTTATTGAGCGGCTCCTAGGTGCCAGGCCTTGAGGAATGCAATGGACTTTATAAAGAGTGCAAGTGGTTTCTCACTAGAGCATTTGTAGTAAGGTTGTCAGACAGTGTTGGGTGTCGTTTGGAGCTGAATGATCATGATTTATAGGGCCACCCGTCTGCTTACATGTTTTACAATTATCTAGGATATTTTCAATGGATTTCAGAGTTAGACCTTGATTTCGTCTCTGGCTTTGCCTCTTACTAACCAAGTGTCTCCATTCAATAAGTCTCAGTTTCCGTATCTGTAAAATGGGGACATTAAAGGCACCTACCTCATAGAATAAACAAAATTACGTGTCTGTTTTTATGTATGTATGTATATGTATGTATGTGTGTGAACTTTTCAGCTACCTACTAAGTACTCTTTAAATGATACTTATTATTAATCCTAACTTAAGAAGTGGTGATAGTGGTATATTTTTTTCAATGCAAGCCACTGTGCTTAATCTATATATCTTTCTGATACATGCTCTGAGTTACTGAGAAATTGGATTTGTTGTTATGCCATTTTCTGTTGAAGGCATATCAGTGTGGTTAAATTTGATTCTATTCAATAAGCACATATTGAGGAACTAAATCGGGAGCTTTAAGGGTATAAATATGGACACATAACTCATCTTTTTTTGAGTTTTATTTTATTTGTTTTTATACAACAGGTTCTTATTAGTTATCTGTTTTATACATATTAGTGTATATTCGTCAATCCCAATCTCCCAAATTCTTATTTTAGTTATTTTTAGGTAGGAGAGTAGAAAAAGCAGAATAGGATTAAGGAGAGATTTATATATTTTACTAAAAACACTTACGAAAAATTTAAGCCATTGATGGTAAAAACATGTTTATAAGTTATTTGTATGTTAGAAATAATTATGGAGAAGAAGAAAATAAAATAGTGACATACACTCAGAATATTTTCTTACCTGGCAAAAAATTAACATTTCTAAAACTTGTATGTATGACTTTAAATTTTACCTTCCTCTTTTGTTACTTATAAGGAAACATACATTTGGTGGATTTTACAAAACACAAATGTTTGCAAAGGCAAACTCTGATTTGAATATCTGTATCTGTCATTTTCAAACCTGTCTTAAAATCTGCTCTTCTAATTTCTATTCTTCTTGTCTCTAACTAAACATACTATGCATTTGCTAGAGACAGATGGATTTAATTTTTGTTATGATCTAACACAAATGGAAAGTGAAATGCGAAAAGGATATTTCCATAGCAATGAGTTAACATTAAATCTAGTTTTACGATGTTTAACTTTGAGATATCCTGCCAAAACACAGTTGACTGATAGGATTGAAATTAAAACCACTAATGGGATGTCTCAGTCTATAAATCAGCGTTGAGGATTATGGAGCTAAGTTCATTTTCTTTATTGCTCTTTGTAGGAAGGAAAAGTAGGTAAACAAACTTAAGTGAGTCTGTGGGCCCGGGTGCCCTGCAGGGATACAGACAGAAGACAGGGTAACAGCTCAAGGAGTCTGCAAGCCTGGAAGTGGTAGCTAGAATACAACCACTCAAGAAGACAGACTAGGAACAAGTGTCTGCAAGTGAACTAACTATAGGACAGAGAAAAGAACAACACTGGAAAAAGAAGGTCATGCAAAGGAAAAGGGAATTATAAGGTGAAACTTCCAGCAAACATCCTGCAATTTCTCTGCATTCCACAAGCCAGAACATGATCTTAATTCCTTCCTTGCTAAAATTGTCAACATGATCTTCTGAGGGTTTTTTTTCCACAGTATTAAAAAAATGGGAGAATAAAGATTCACTTGGTAAAATATTTCCTGATAGCCAGCTCTGCGAAAACATGTATCTCTCTTGCATTTCAGCCTCCAAATGATTCTCCTAAAAAGACAAACGTGTAAACTAGATATTTGGCATGAAACGTTTAAAAGAAGGATATAACTGTGTCTCTCCTAAAATAAAAGATTGATTGCAATCTGGTAGAGAGCAAATGCTTTGTTATTAAATTTAGTTCCTTTTTCACCTCCACACTGGCTCCTAGACCATTGGAATTTCCTCTGACTCTCTGATTTCTCTTCCATTTTTTCTGTGTTTTTGCTTTGCTTATTTTCCTTTTTCTGTCTTTCAGTGCCTTGTGAAACTAGACGACTATAATCTAGTGGTTCCCTGAACTTAAACTTTGTTTCATGAATGAGAAACTAAAAAACAAACAAACTTAGGGGCCACCAACATAAGATCATTTTTTGTTTTGCTAATGACAGACATCAAAAACAAATTAAAAATTTTAATTAGATGTAGTTTTATACAAAATTCACTACATCGTACTTATTTATCTTATTGCTTCTTAGACCAGTGAAAAATTTATTACTGACTGACCCCAATCTGGGGACTGACTTTGGAGATACTGCTCTAATCTGAAGGAGTTAGTCCAAAGGACTTAAAGCTTCAGTGTTTATAAACAGACTTAGTTCTCTATTTCTTTTGTTCTCCAATTACAAACAATTAACATTAAAAAAACTCTTAAGGTTGTGTTTACTTTTTTGTTAAAGGCAAATGTAGTCTTCAATGACTCTTCATCATGTTTAGGATGACGTTTCCATTTTTGAAGATGACTTGTATTTTTATTATCTGGTTCCCATCTACTGTTACAACCTCTTCTTCCTACCACTTAATGCTCCCCTCTCTGTGTGGGTCTCCATGTTACATCATCCAAGATCCAGTCCTACTGGATTGTCAGGCTCCTTCACGCATTAATGTATGGTATTCTCTCTGAGAGACTTTGGTTTAAAAGGCCCAATTCAAAGCCCAAATCCTAGGGGAAGCCTTTCTAGGTACCTCCAGGTAGAGCTGGTGGCTTCTTCCTCTTTCCTCTCATGAATATATACCATATATATATGTGTATATATATACACACTCTTATAATATCCCCTATAATATTGTATGGCAATGTTTTATTTTTATGTTCTCTTCTACAAGAGCTCCTTGAAGATAGGAACTATATCCTTTTAACTTTTTATTATGCAAATAATATACATTGCAGGAAAGATAAAATATATAAGGCAAAAGTAATCTCCTCTAGGTTCTAAAATCATATTCTTTCTTTTAACATGATTAAAATCTTAGGGAAGACCAGTTTTCCCTGGTTTGTGTAGGCAGAAGGAAGTAGCATAGAGATTTATTCTCTCACTGGCATGAATTCTGCTCTTCTGATCACCAACTACACCATTCCCACCCCTACCAGTCCTTAGAAGACAAATGACTACAATCAAGTGTTTTTGTTTGTTTAAAATAGCACTCTCCACCCCAAAATGTAGCTATTTATATGTTTGAATAACAAATAAAAAAATATCTGGATAAATACATGCACACCAAGCTAAACAATGCTTATAGATATATATTTTCACTTATTGTGGACATCTTTCCACATCAATTTATTGACTTTTATAATTTTTAAGATGCCTCATTAGACCACATGGCTGTATCTTATTTGGATTTTTTAATTCTCTGGCACAGTGTCTGGAATACATATTTGTTGGATGAAGGACAGAATATCTCCTCAGCACTTTGATCTAAGCCTGATTCGAGAATCTAATGAGCCCAGCAGTGACCTTATGAGAAGGTCACTGCAGCCTCCAATGAGAAAACAGGAAGGAAAACGAAAGGGAAGTGGTGGTGAGGGAGTGGTGACTCATTCTGTTTCTGTGTCTAATTCCCTCTTATCATAAAGTAAAAAACAGTGGCTGAAAAAAAAAAAAAAAAAGATGTGTTTTCACAAAACATCATCACCTTACTGAAATGACAGCGTAGCAACATATGATTATGGAAATCGATTTGGGTTCCAGATGATAGGGCTTTGACGCAGGATGCAAGTTACCTTCACCAAAACATTACCTCCCCTGAGGCAGTGGGAATTCTGACATCATGTTATGAAACAAAGTAATTGAGAAAATAATAAATTGATTCAAGACATTCTCTAAATATATGTATTGAGCATTATGTGGCCAGTAAGAGGCACGCAATTGGGAAAAGACCTACCCTCCTAGAGCCGAAGATTGGTTAATGAGGTGATGGGGCTCCTGCCAACACAAGGAAGGCAGAGAAAAACCCACTTTATCTCCAGTCATCTTCTCTAAAGGATTCTCAGCCTCTGCCTGCACCTTGAACTGCCTCCTCTTTCTGCCCCTCTCCCCAGCATGCGCCTGATGGCCTGGTGGCTTGAGTAGATGTGAAGGGACCAAGGTCCCAGTCCCAAAGCTTTGTCTACCAAACCAGGCCTGGTGCTGCCTAGAGGGGCCCCAGTCTTCCTCCTCTGCAGCCTTTGTTCCAAAGAGGGAGAAGGGGCCTTGGCTTTACCATCTCCTAGAACATGATGTTGGGAACAGCTCTGATCACTTAGCAGTAGGCGTTGACTTCCCAGAAGCCAGTTTCCTTTTTTCCTTGCTTGAAAGCCCCAACTTTGTTTGCATGTTCACTTCTCCATCCGTGACTCAACGGTAAAATCCTGCTTAGTTTTGTTAATCCTACTGCCTTGTCAGAGATTGATTTGGGGATGAGGGTATAAATTAGTTCTAGCTAACGTGAAATGAGCTGGAGAGCGTCTGGGAAGGATCGCTTCCTTCTTAAGAGGAAACCCAGGGAATAAACAGTCTCCCTTCTTACTTGGATCCTGTGGTACATGGAGTCACACCAAGAACGGCAGAATCTACGTTGTGACGTGAAGGGAGATTCAACCCAATGCGGTGAGGACGACAGAATAGAGAAAAATGGGAAAAAAGCTTCCCTGATGAATTTGATAAGCCACTGAATTAACATATCCTGGAAGTACCTATCTCTGGGTGTCTTTTTTTGCATGAGCTAGTAAGTTGACATACCTGTTGAAGTTGAGGTTGTCTACTTACATTTAGGAGCATCCTTACTGTGAACTCTCAATATTAGGAGGCCCTCATCCTGAATCGATTTTGGACTCGATGCTTTCATATACGTAGTCTCTATTCTCTTTGCTTTTTCCAATCAAAAATTCCACTTAATACAAAATGCCATAAAAAATAGTAAAAATAATAATAATGAGATTTCTCTACCTGGTCTGATTCTATGCCTTTCCAACCTCAGACACTTCTTCCATTGCTTCTAAGAAATCAAGCTTCAGAGCTCCTGAAGCACACTTATTTGTTTATTCTTTATGAACCTTTACCAACACTATTCCATCTATGGAAAATAACTTATATCCAGTGAAAATACATCCGTGCTTCAAATCTACTCCAAATCCTTGCAACATGCCACCGGTTAAAATAACTTCCTTCATCTGTGCATTTGCCCTTGGTTTGAATCAGTCCTTTTACAGTTATCCTTCCCTGCTTTATTCTTATGTATATGTTATCAGTCTCCTCAAATAAATGTAAAACTTCTTTAAGGCAGAAATGAAATTATTTTTGTTAGATGACTCATGGAATCACATAGTTTTTGTGTTAGAATTTCTCCTCCAGCCCTGGTCCATTGCCTCTTAGGTAGCAGATACTCCATATAAGTTGCCAAATTGGTTACGTGTGAAATGAAGGGGTTGGGTGAAATGATTCTTCAGATCCTTCCTGACTCTAGGGGACAGTGCTGACCACTAAAGTGAAGTGACACCACGGTTCTTAGAGGTATACAGACCTTTGAGCATTGAAAAGGAAAGAAAGGGAAGCCATAAGTGTGGGTGGTAATGAAATACGACTATCCTGAACTTTTTGTTTTTTAGATTAGCATTTTTAAAACTATACTTCTATTTTTGTATATCTTTATTCATGATATTTACTTTTTGATGACTATCCAGGGTAGCTCTTTGCAAATGCAGAAAGTCCCCTTGTTTGGGAAAAATGTGCTGAAAATAGAATCTCCTAATACGTGGCCAACCATAAATCTTCACAGGCTGCCAATGTTTGGGGTTTTATTGTAGCGTTATACGCCCTTGTGTTAAACTTCGCACGCTCCTGACGTGTTGGGCTTGTAGGGGGATTTGCTTTGCCTGAGGGAAACACTCCAGTAGGCTATTTTTGAACTTGATTTGACATTTAGACTTGGAAATCCTGTCTTTCCAAGATACTTATACCTGGAGAAGCTTGAAACACAGATGTAAAAGTACATCAAATCAACATTTTAATCATCCGCTCACACGATCTTTCCTAGAGGATTTCCCTGCTGGGGACTTCTCTTTGTGGAGATTAAGTGATGGGTACAATCTAAATACAAGATGGGGGGAAAGTATACAGGGTTCAAGGACTCAAACTTATCCCTTAATTATTTACCTCATATTCTTATCTCTAAGGTGTATGAACATGGGAAAGACACACATACAAAACTCCCAGAGACTCAGTTTTGTTTTAGCTCAACGATGCGTCAAATCTCTGCTTGTTTTTCCACCCGGACCTCAATTAGTTCTATTGGATCACATGAAAGATGGCACCTAGGTACACATTAGCTACTTGGAGGCTTCCACCAAAGAGATGACACGGAGGTGGGATGAGAGTGAGACAGTTGGAGGGAGATAATGGAGGCTGCTGTGGAGGGTGACAAGGTAGGAGTGGGGAAGCTTCGTCTGTTGCTTGATGAGCAGAGAGCTTGGTGACCCGGCCCAGGTGCGGTGCTGGAGATGCTGAAACAGAGATCCTGCCGAGAGCTTGTCCAGAAACAGGCACAACCCTGGGAGTCTGCGGAGGGTCCTGTAGCTGAGGCCATGCCAGTGCCCACGGCGGAGGAGGGAGGCACCGATCCACGCTCTTCGTGTTCAGTTGAATAACGCTTTTAAAAATGTTACTGCCTTTGTTTCAGGTTTTATAGGCAGTAGCTGTTTCTTTCTTTCTTTTTTTTTTTTTGCGGTACTTGGGCCTCTCACCGCTGCGGCCCCTCCCGTTGCGGAGCACAGCTCCGGACGCGAAGTCTCAGCGGCCATGGCTCACGGGCCCAGCCGCTCCGCGGCACGTGGGATCTTCCCGGACCGGGGCACGAACCCGTGTCCCCTGCATCGGCAGGCGGACTCTCAACCACTGCGCCACCAGGGAAGCCCCAGTCGAATAACGTTTTTGACGGATGGCCACTTCTTCACGGTGAAAAGTAGCCACTGAACCAACCTGTTTTAACTTGTCGTAAACCACAGTGGTTCAGTAGCTCTGCACGTCTGCTCGTGTTATTCCTTCTATTTGGAAACATCCCTCTTTGTTCACCTGCCTTCTACCCTCTCCTCCAAAATTGGGAGCACCTACCCGGTCCTGAAAAGCTTCCTTTTCCTGAAGCCTCTCCTGGCCCCGCTTCTCCTCTCATTCGGTAGAATTTACGGTTCTGTTTTTGAGCTGTTCCTCACTGTACATGGCAAATGTGCGCAGTTCCTATCATAGTTTAGCGCGCTTATTTCATATATCTTTCTCCCGTTACTGTTTCTGTCCCCTTGAGGGCAGGGACTGATTCCTAATCATCTTTATATCCCTAGAATTCGGAACACAGCTTGCCTCTTTGTAGGGATCCGTGTATGTTAGCTGGATGCGTACGTGAATGGACAAAGTGTGGTTGGGGAGAGGCTCAGAGAATCATTGGGTAAGGGTTAAAGATTTGAAAGCTTTACCTGGTAGATATGTGCACTGGTGGTCGCTGCCCTACAACTAATTCTTTAAAAACTGTCACTCCCGTCGGGGCATGGAGCCCTGCAATGACGAGCATCCCTTCCCTGCTTCGCTGAGGAATCCTGCTATTAGTACACTACCTGGGGTTATCTGCTCTTCCCCCAACTAAATCCTGTGTGATCTCATAGAAGAAATGAGCCATATCTCATCCTCTGCAAAGGTTGCCAATTTGCAAAATCTGCACAAGCCACTGTCTTGCCTTTGAGGCTGCCCAAGAAAAAATTCCAGGAGGCAATTGACTAGTGCACTACATTTCAGTTTTTTCGCCTCGAGTTAATGGTCGTGAGTAAAGAGTTCAGCAGGAAATCTCTCCTTTGCTCTGGAAGGTATTTGGGTTAATAGGGGAGAGTATGGGTTTTGGAGGCCGGCAGATCAGTCTTTGCATCCTTTTCCTTCACTTACAGCTCTATGGTGATTCACTCAATATGCATAAACGTCCATTTCCTTAACAACAAAAATGATAATACCCATTATTTGTTGTCGTAGTAAGAATTAAGTGAGATAATGAACATGTGAATGTATCTAGGGAATAAGCGCCTTCGGAAAATGGTAGGTATTATCCGTATTATTATCCTTTCACATAGTTTAGAGTCCTAATTCCCTTCATTAACCTTGTGATATCTTTATTGGTGAGTAGCACTTGTACGTCCAGAGCAGACTCTACGCATTAAACTCTTCTGGAGAGATAGGGATTGCTTGTAACATATTGTAAAAATACCTTGATGGAGAACACCTGATAAGAGAACACCACGACTGCCATCATTGGTACAATACTAGGATTTCTTCCTTGGAGTCTTGGGACGACTTCAGGCCCAGAATCCTCCTATGTGGCTTTGCGAAGACTGGGTAACTGGGGTTGTGTGTTGGCTTAAAGGGCAGCACAAACCATAGAATTTTCACCATGGAGTCAACAAGTTTATTTTTATTTATTTATTTGAATTTTATTGGGCTATAGTTGCTTTACAATGTTGTGTTAGTTTCTACTGTACAGCAAAATGAATCAGCTATACGTGTACCTATATCCCCTCTTTTTTTGGATTTCCTTCCCATTTAGGTCACCAGAGAGCACTGAGTAGAGTTCCCTGAGCTATACAGTAGGTTCTCATTAGTTGTCTATTTTATACATAGTATCAATGGTGTATGTATGTCAGTCCCCCAGTTTAAACCCCATCTTTGCCACTTACTCGCTAATTGATCTCGAGAAAATGAAGCATGCTGTGGTGGACAGAATAAACCTCCCCTATGCCAACGTCCTAGTCCCTGGAATGTGTATTACAGATGTGATTAAGTTAAGGACCCTGAGACAGACAATATTCTAAACTATCCAGGTGGGCTCAATGTCATCACCAAGGTCCTATAAGAGGGACATAGGAGGAGTAAGTCAGAAAAAGGAGATGTGTCAATAGAACCAGACTGGGGAGTGATGTGCTTTGAAAATGGAGGAAGGGGCCACTAGCCAAAGAAGGCAGGCAGCTCTGGAAAGTGGAAAAGTCCAGGCAGTGGGTTCTCCCTAAGGCATCCCTCCAGAAAGAACACAGCCCTGCCAACAAACATTGCTGTGTTAAGCCACTAAATTCAGGATAATTTGAAACAGCAGCAGCAGCAAACTAGTACCATCTCAAGCTTTAGTTTCTTATCTCTAATCATGCTATACAGTAAGTGCCCTACATACGAATGAGTTCCGTTCCGAGAGCACGTGCATAAGTCCAATTTGTTCGTAAGTCCAACAGACTTAGCCTGGGTACCCAACTAACACAATCGGCTATATAGTACTGTACTGTAATAGATTTATAATACTTTTCACAGAAATAATACATAAAAAACCAACACAAAAAATAAAACATTTTAAATCTTACAGTGCAGTACCCTGAAAAGTACAGTAGTACAGCACAACAGCTGGCATATGGGGGCTGGCATCGAGTGAACAGGCAAGAAGAGTTATTGACTGGAGGAGGGAGAGGAGGTGGGAGATGGTAGAGCTGAAGGATCTTCAGCAATAGGAGACAGAGTGCAAGCTGCAATTTCACTCATGCCTGACGTTGATGGAACGCATGTTCGCATCTTTGAAAGCTCGCAAGTTGAAGGTTCGTAAGTAGGGGACTTACTGTACAACAGACGTTTATAGTGTCAGGTCATATTTTAGGCCTGGAAGGTGTAGCCCTGAATAAGACTGTCCCTGGAAGTAGCCACATAGCACAGGGAGATCAGCTCGGTGCTTTGTGACCACCTAGAGGGGTGGGATAGGGAAGGTGGGAGGGAGTCGCAAGAGGGAGGGGATATATGTATACATATAGGTGATTCACTTTGTTATACAGCAGAAACTAACACACCAGTGTAAAGCAATTATACTCCAATAAAGATGTTAAAGAAAAAAAAAAAGGCTGTCCGTGCCATCCAGGAGCTTCCGTGATAATGGAGAGACAGAAAACAAGGACAAAAAGTAGTAAGTAATTTGTAAGTAGTGCAAAGTCCTGTGAAGAAATAAAGTAGATCCACAGGGTAGAGCGTGAGTGGCTGTGACAGGGAGGGACTTTTCTAGAAGGAATGCTCAGGGCCTTTTTGCAGAAGTGAGATCTGAGCAGAGACTAGAATGATGAGAAGGACCTGGCCCAGGGAAGACCTGCAGGAGACACTTCCCAGGGGAGGAAAGGACACAGGTGTGGTGCTTCCTCGGACAGCACAGGAAGTGGCCAGAAAGGTCACAGAGTGTAGGCGGAAAGCCTGGGGTACGGGAGAGAAGGAGGGGCTGGCAGAGGAGACTGAGAAGGAATGGCCAGGGGGCTGGGGGAAAACCTCAGAGGGGGTGTCCTGGAACCCAAGTGAAGAAGTGCTTCAAGGACGAGGCTGGCATGAAAAAGAAGGAAATGTTGTCACTTGCAGCCCCACGGATGGACTTGGAGGGCGTTATGCTAAGTTAGGTAAGTCAGACAGAGAAAGAGGAATACTGTATGGTCTCACTTATATGCGGAATCTAAAACATACAACACACTAGTGAATAAAACGAAGCAGACTCGCAGATACAGAGATCAAACGAGTGCTTACCAGCGGGGAGAGGGGAGGAGGGAGAGGCAACATAGGGGGAGGGGAGAAAAAGAGGTTATTATGGGATTGTATGAAATCATGTGTGTGAAACATGTGAAGATCGTAAAGCACTGTAGAATTTAAAGACTCTTTCGTTCAATTAAAAAAAAAAAAAACAACAATGAGGCTGAGATCACCTTTGACAAAAAGTCTTCCCTCTAAGTCTGGTTTTGCTGTTCAGAGGTAACATCCAGACACAAAGGGTAGAGCACATAGAAAACCCTCCAAAAAGATAGTTGTACTTAACATCAGTATTGATGAATTAATTCAGAGCTCTCTTGATGGCTCAGAAACAATAGCTTAGAGCAGACCAATCTTGCAGCCGCCTAGTTACTTGTTTTCTTACTTCGGATATCTTTCCTGTGTTGTTCTTGCTGGTTCCCTTGAAATCACAGGTTCACTAGATAGTGAAGATGAGTCACAGGCAGACAAGCGCGGAATGGACTCTTTTCTGTACCTGTGTGAGGGCTAGCTCTGGAAAGAGAAAGCAAGAGTTTAACAAAAGATAACACTCCACTACAGCTAAGGAAAGTGCTGTTTACTAAAGGACCCTGCTGGCTTTGGGTCATTTCCATTCTAAGAAATGCCGATAAAATCCCACATAACAGCACACGAACAACTGCACGTTGGGGAGATAGGAAACTTCAGTATGCATTTATTAACTAAAGATTTGTGCAAATGATTTCCAACCTTTTTGATGTTAGGACAGCCTCTGATTTTTTTTTTTTTTTTTTGGTCTGTTCCTCTCTACTCTGTCTCCTGAGGGCTGTTATGAGATAGTTTTACTATTTGGATTAAATATAATTTTGTTTTGAAAATTCTGCCACCCGTTTTAAGATGGTGGAAGACGGTTTCAGGATTGTCAAACTGCACGTGGGAAGCTGGGCTCAAAGAAAAAACAAGTGCACAATGGAGCTGGTGATTCATTTCAACCTGAGAGCATTCCTTAGGATTTGGTGTCATGTAAAATCACTTTGACACCTACGCCTCATCTCTTTTTATTTATTTATTTATTACATCTTTATTGGAGTATAATTGCTTTACAATGGTGTGTTAGTTTCTGCTTTATAACAAAGGGAATCAGCTCTACATACACATGTATCCCCATATCTCTTCCCTCTTGTGTCTCCCTCCCTCCCACCCTCCCTATCCCACCCCTCTAGGTGGTCACAGAGCACCGAGCTGATCTCCCTGTGCTATGCGGCTGCTTCCCACTAGCTATCTATTTTACGTTTCGTAGTGTATATATGCCCATGCCACTCTCTCACTTTGTCACAGCTTACCCTTCCCCCTCCCCGTGTCCTCAAGTCCATTCTCTAGTAGGTCTGTGTCTTTATTCCCGTCTTACCCTTAGGTTCTTCATGACATTTTTTTTTCTTAGATTCCATATATATGTGTTATCATACGGTATTTGTCTTTCTCTTTCAGACTTACTTCACTCTGTATGACAGACTCTAGGTCCATCCACCTCACTACAAATAACTCAGCTTCGTTTCTTTTTATGGCTGAGTAATATTCCATTGTATATATGTGCCACATCTTCTTTATCCATTCATCTGATGATGGACACTTAGGTTGCTTCCATCTCCTGGCTATTGTAAATAGAGCTGCAATGAACATTTTGGTACATGACTCTTTTTGAATTACGGTTTTCTCAGGGTATATGCCCAGTAGTGGGGTTGCTGGGTCATATGGTAGTTCTATTTGTAGTTTTTTAAGGAACCTCCATACTGTTCTCCATAGTGTCTGTACCAATTCACATTCCCACCAGCAGTGCAAGAGGGTTCCCTTTTCTCCACACCCTCTCCAAACAAAGGATTAATCTCCAAAATTTACAAGCAGCTCATGCAGCTCAATAACAAAAAAACAAACAACCCAATCCAAAAATGGGCAGAAGACCTAAATAGACATTTCTCCAAAGAAGATATACAGACTGCCAACAAACATATGAAAGAATGCTCAACATCATTAATCATTAGAGAAATGCAAATCAAAACTACAATGAGACGCCTCATCTCTTAATTAAGGGTTTCAGGCACTCTTCTCACCCTGTCATAGCCCACGATGTAGGGAAGCCTGCTGTGCCCTCTCCAAATCTATAGATTCTCTTTCTAGCTGTGTCTGATGCTTCTCTTTCCCTGGGTCTCTGCATCCCAGCTCTCCGCTCTCCTTCCTCGGGGCCTTTGAAGGGATGCTTCTTTCTCCTGGAGCTTATCCAAACCCGTGCTCAGGTAGGGGCATCAACTCAAGTAGTTGTGCTCTCCTGTGGCTCTGGGACCTGAGTGGAGGGCCCTTCAGGTGGCCCAGCAAACCTGCTAACATCCTGGCCGGTTCCAGCACCTGAACCCTGTCTTCTGCAGCTCCAAACCACGCTGGGTTGCAACACACCTCCACAGCCACATGGGGCCCGCCAGTCAAGACACTAAGAGCTGCCACCACAGCCCATCTAACTAGCTCTTCGTCTTGCCCGTAGAGCCCACTGCTTCCCTGGAGCCCCCTCCTGGAGTGGTACTCAGCACACCTTAGACCCCAAGTGATATTCAGAGGTAAATGCGTGGGTACACCACTCTCTCACTGCGGCTTACCCACCTCACCTTCTCACCTCCCTCCTCAGCTCAGTTCCCCTCATCCTTCATTACAGTAAGTCCCCTACATACGAACCTTCAAGCTGAGAACTTTCGAAGATGCGAACGTGCGTTCACGTGTCCAGTCACGTGAGTTAGTTCACGGGTCTGGCGTACCTTGTCACCTGCGTGCATCCTCTACAAGTGGTTGTACTTTTGTGTACTTTACAGTAGAGAGTACAGCAGTCCAGTATCTTTATTGCAAGCCCAGGATGTCCGGAAGAAAGAGGGAAGAGAGAATTGAATCGAGCAAGGAACCAGAGCCTGTGCCATCAACATCTGGGGAGAGTGAAATTGCAGCTTGTCCTCTGTCTCTCTTTTTTTTTTTTAATTTTATTGGAAATACAATTCTGTTTTTTCAAAATTAATTTATTTTTGGCTGTGTTGGGTCTTCATTGCCGTGCGTGGGCTTTCTTTTTAGTTGCTGTGAGCGGGGGCTACTCTTCATTGCGGTGCGCGGGCCTCTCATTGCGGTGTCCTCCCTCGTTTTGGAGCACCAGCTCTAGGTGTGCGGGCTCTAGAGCGCAGGCTCAGTAGTTGTGGCGCACGGGCCTAGCTGCTCTGCAGCATGTGGGATCTTCCTGAACCAGGGCTCAAACCCGTGTCCCCTGCCTTGGCAGGTGAATTCCTAACCACGGCGCCACCAGGGAAGCCCGCCCTCCATCTCCTATTGCTGAGGATCCTTCAGCTCTACCATCTCCCACCTCCTCTCCCTCCTCCAGTCAGTAACTCTTCCTGCCTGTTCACTCGATGCCAGCCCCTGTATGCCAGCTGTTGTACAGTACTTCTGTACTTTTCAATGTACTGTACTGTAAGATTAAAAATGTTTTCTTTATTTTTTGTTTGTTTTTATGTATTATTTGTGTGAAAAGTATTATAAACCTATTACAGTACAGTACTACATAGCCGATTGTGTTAGCTGGGTACCTAGGCTAACTTTGCCCGACTTATGAACAATTTGGACTTACGAATATGCTCTCTGAATGGAACTCGCTCATACGTAGGGGACTTACTGTATAACCAGTCTCTGTCTACAGCTCTTGCGCCGTGACCTCTTTCCGCCTCTGTATTAGTTTTCTTTTCCTTTTTTAAAAATTTTTATTGGAGTATAGTTGACTTACAATGTTGTGTTAGTTTTAGGTGTATAGCAAAGTGAATCAGTTATACATATAAATATATAGTTTTCTATGCTGCCATAACAAATTCTCACAGACTTAGGGGCTCAGAACAGCACCTATTTGGTATCACACAGTTTCCAAGGGTCGGGAGTCCAATTACCCCTCTGCCAAGTCCTTTCTTGGGGCCTCACAACCCTGCAACCAGCCAAGAATTGGCCGGGGGCTGCCTTCTGAATCCTCTTCCAAACCCACACAGAGTTCACCTCTGGCGGCTGCAGGACTCATGGTGCTTCGCTTCCCAAAAGCCAGCGGGAGAGCCCTTCTGAGTTCACCAAAGGCCTAACCCGTCTCGGGAGGCTTGCTGGAGGAGCTTGGCTCACCTGGGATAATCTCCTTTGACGAACTCTAAGTATCTGATTAGGGACCTGCAAAATCTCTCCGTCTTTGCTGCATAACATAACGTAACCATCACATCGTCACACCCACTGGCCCTGCCCACGCCAGGGACCGGGAATCTCAGCGGCTGTCTTATTCTGTCCATCACACTGTCTGTTGTACACATCCTCCAAAACACCAAGCCCGGTTACAACTAACACTTCACCTGAATGTATATATTGACGTGGGTGAGAAAAACACACAAACATCCTGACTGACCTCACTTTACATTCTTTTTTTTTTTTGGAAGTGTAATTGATGTACAGCGTTGTGTTGTTGTGTTAATTTCTGCTGTACAGCAAAGTGATTCAGTTATACATATGTATACATTCCTTTTCATATTCTTTTCCATTATGGTTTATCACAGGATATTGAATATACTTCCCTGTGCTATACAGTAGGAGCTTGTTGTTTATCCATCCTATATACAATAGTTTGCATCTGCTAATCCCAAACTCCCAGTCTACCACTTTACGTTCTCAGCCACAAACTTAACACTCAGTTCACTTGGGCCCTTTGGGGTTTCCAGCTCGCCCATCTGTTTGTTTTCTTCCTTCTCTGGATGAAGACTCTCCTCTAAGACGCTCCTACCCTCCTGACTGCTTTTGAAAGTGAACGTTTGGAAGCTAGTGCCAGATGACGTTCCCACAGTCCCATCACCCATCTCCTACCTCCCCCGCGTCTGCGCCCACACCCCTGCTTTCCTGTCCATTGTATTGGGTGAGCCGTATACACGCGATCACAAGCCAACCCTCCCTGACATGCCCTAGACCCCCTCCCCTCGCCTGCTTAGGGACAGAGTTCCTGTAATTGTCTCCTTCTTACTCTCCATCGTTCACTCTTCCTACTGTAAGGGTCATTCCTCATTTCTTCCATCTTAAAAACATCCCTTTCATGACCCCAGCTACAGCCTTGATTCTCTTCCCCTTCTCAGCAACACTCCTTAAGACTTGTCTGTGGTGGATCTGTCTCACAGAGCTGTCTACACCTGCTTTTCTCCGTTCTCTCTGGAATCCACTTCAATCAGGTATTGCCTCCACCATTCCGTAGTCACAGCTCTTGCCAAAGCCATAAATGGCCTCCTTTTTGCCAAACCCAGTGGTCAGTTCTCACTCCTTATCTCACTGAAGCATTTCACACTGCTGAGCACACGCTCCTTCTTGAAACTCTTTACCTGGTTTCTGGTAAAGAAACCATTGCTTTTCCTGTTTCATGATGTAGTATGATATCCAGTAGTTAAAAGTAGGGACGCAAGGTGCCAGGGAGTGTGTACACAGTGCTAGTATTTGTGTAAAAATGATGTATGTGCTTGTACAGGCAGAAAATGTACCTGTGAGGAAACGCAAGAACATTGGTTGCTTCTAAGACAGGGAATCTCAGTGGCTGGGGATGAGATTTAGGTCCTTTTGTATCTTTTGTCTTTTTTGTTGTGTGAAGATAGTACCTATTCAAAATAAATGAAATTAAAAGCACACAAACTGAATCATAGGAATCGGTCAGTTGGGTTATGGCAGAAGTGGTGGCCAACTTGCAGATGCCAAGTGTCTGAGGCCCTCAGCCTCTTTGCTGGAGTCACTAGGTGGCTATGGCTCTCCGGTCTCTGAACAATGGCACTAAGATTTCTGGTGTGGAACGCACTTCTGGCAACAGGGCCAACTAGACCATTAAATTTTTCAGTAAAACTATGTCAAAGGGAAATAGTTCATGAATTCCGTTTTGGCCTGTGGGAAAAAGACACAGAAAAGGCAGAATTGCATGAAGCAAGAGGTGGTCATGAACTTGATGTGTTCCTCAAATCGTTGTAATACCAGAGAAATGGGAAGAGGAGGAAAAAAGGATCCACCTTAGAAGGGAAAAGAAGATAGAACAGCTTGATTAATATACAATTGAAAGGAACCTTGAGGGTATATTAATTTTTTAAAAAATTAAAAAAAAATTATTATTATTTTTAAAGTCTTTATTGAGTTTGTCACAATATGGCTTCTGTTTTATGTTTCGTTTTTTTGGCCTGAGGCATGTGGGATCTTAGTTCCCCAACCAGGGATCGAACCCTCACCCCCTGCATTGAAAGGTGAAGTCTTAACCATTGGACTGCCAGGGAAGTCCCACTTTTAATTAAAATTAATTTAAAATTTAATTTAAAAATTTTCAAGGAGACGGAATACATATCGCCTAAAGTTTTATTTCAGAGCTTTATAAAAGCACAATATCGTTACTATTTGTCATCCGTAAACTGTGTCGATCTCTTGTTCCTTATTTGTTCCTTATATTTGAAACAGGAATAAAGACACAGACTTACTAGAGAATGGACTTGAGGCTATGGGGAGGGGGAAGTGTAAACGGTGACAAAGCGATAAAGAGGCATGGACATATATACACTACCAAACGCAAGGTAGATAGCTAGTGGGAAGCAGCCGCATAGCACAGGGAGATCAGCTTGGTGCTTTGTGACCGCCTGGAGGGGTGGGATAGGGAGGGTGGGAGGGAGGGAGACGCAAGCGGGAAGAGATATGGGAATATATGTATATATATAACTGATTCATTTTGTTGTGAAGCTGAAACTAACATACCATTGTAAAGCAATTATACTCCAATAAAGATGTTAAAAAAAAAAAGAAAAAACATTCTGTTTTGACTCACAAAGAGGGATACATTTAAGCTCCTCAGTATTGTGTTCTGTTATGTGGAGGTGTTAAGTTGAGTGCATGTGTGTGTGAGGGGGTGGGGACGTGGGTACTGGTCAAGACTCCTTTTTCACAATTACGAGATGTCTAGATGAGTCATGGAAAGTTTCTTCTTACATGGTCCTTTGAGAATCCCCACTTGCCCTTTTTCCAACCTGAATCCACACTACCACAACCAGACCCTCCACGATACCCATGTGTCTGTTCCGTTTTTTGACTTGAGGGCTGTGAGATTAAAATAGCCATTTCCTTATTTACCTAGAACCCTCTTTGCTGACCCTAGATCCTCAAGCTCTTTTAATTTGTGTTCCTTCATTCATTCATTTATCGAGGTAGCTAGGTAGGGAGGAGTTTGGGGAAATGTCAGGTTTTAATACGTAGAATGCCAGAATGCCAGGTTCAAAGCCACAGAGTTGTTAAAGCACATTCAGCTTTAGGCGGTGTTAATACAGACCTGGGGCCGAGAATGAGGACGATGACAGGCCCCTATAGTCGCGTAGACTTGGTAATACACAGGGTATGCTGTACTCTTACAAGGCTCTCTTTTGAGAAAGTTGGAGGAATTGGGAAAGAAGAGAGGAGAGCATGATACCTGCCTTCAGATATTTTAAGGGTGAGAAGAGTTTAACCTTGTTAAAGTGGTGAAATTCGGACCCAGTGTTGTAGGTACTGGAATTTGGACCAAGGGTGGCTCGAAGTTGGGAAGAAAATGATTTCTTTCCAAATATTTGAATCCCCCAGAGACAAAATTGGAGGCCTGGGGGAGGGGCACACACTGTCTCTGAAGGTTCCAGCACAGGCCGGGCAGGTTTAATTTTCAGTTGGATAATTGGAGAAGATGACATTTCATGTTTCTTTCTTTTCTATTTATGTTCTAGGAGAGTGGCTCTTGACTTTTTCTGAGTCTTGAATTCTTCTACGAATCTAATAAAAACTAGCACCTCTCTCCCCAGAAACCAAAGCACATATGATACTATTTCCTCCTATACTAGATAGAAAAAATAGATTGAAAGAGAACAGCTCTGCAGGAAGAACCCCTAGGTCCCCAAAGATAAGATGTTGAAAACTACTGCTCTGGATTATTTCTTGTTCCCAGAGGGCTTGAAAAATTAAAGGTTTCCTCAGAAACTAAAGATGCTTTTTAATCATGCTTCAAGAAATAGCACTTTCCTCCAAATTCATTTAAACAAAGCACATAGATCTTTGAAATTAATTTGTTTTTGTGGACTTTGTAACAAATAGGTCGGAAACAATAGCAGATTAAATATCTAGTAATTGGGAACCCTTTTGAAAAGTAGAATTCTAAAATTAGTTGAATTTAAGTGCTAACTATTTATAGATTTGTTTATAATGAACAACTTCACCTATTTTCTTACATGGTCCTTATGAGGCAGGCAGAGTATTTACAATCCCTTCACTTTACAAATGACCAAACTGAGCTTTAGAGAACTTCATTGGGTGGCCTGAGGTCAAAATTAGAGGGAGCCTGTATCTGATGAAGAGTCATTCGTAATTGGATTCAATTCCTGGTGCTGATGTGTGACCTTAGGGAAATCAACACCTCTTTACCTCAGTGCCCTCATTTGTGGAGTCAGGGTAATGGTAATGCTAACCTTCCAGAGGTGCTGTCAACCTTTAAATGAGATTTATGGCCTTCGTACATATCAGTGAGGTGTGTCTAAGACATGTGTCCTGAGTTGGTATATGTAAACTGCTTAGCACAAAGGCTAGTTCAGAGCAAGGCAGTGATTATTAAAAAGTTAGTTAATGGGGCTTCTCTGGTGGCACAGTGGTTGGGAGTCTGCCTGCCGATGCAGGGGATGCAGGTTCGTGCCCCAGTCTGGGAGGATCCCACGTGCCGCGGAGCGGCTGGGCCCGTGAGCCATGGCCGCTGGGCCTGCGCGTCCGGAGCCTGTGCTCCGCAACGGGAGAGGCCACAGCAGTGAGAGGCCCGCACACCAAAAAAAAAAAAAAAAAAAAAGATAGTTAATGATAAAATTAAAACAGAAGCTAATTCTTTAGGCCTTGTATTCTGCAATGCCTTCTAGTAAAAGGAATAGTTAGTATCAGTTTTAACAAAAAAATTCAATTTTGTGTATTACCCGTGAAGATGGTCAGATGCAATGGTAAGAACAGAAAACCCACATTTGATTATTAAAATGGTTATTTATTACCAGTGTCATTTAAATGTCTGTTTTGCTTATCTAATTCTGTGTAACAAAATTCCCCCAAGTTAGTAGCATAAAGCAACCCTGTATTATACTCCTCATTTCTGTAGGTAAGGGTTTCAGGCCAGGCACCCAGGAGAAGGTCACCTTTAGCTGCTGTATGTGTAAATTTAACCATTATATGTCAAATAATTATCTGCAGGGACTGACACCTTGTGGGTACTGGACATGTGCTGTCTTCAAGGCAGCAGACTTGGTTCTAGTTGCTCCTGTTGTCGCCCAGTTTGGGCAAGTTACTTATCCTCACTCACCCTTAATAGCCACAACCATCGAGTCACAACCTTGAACGAATTTAAAAGGCTCCTTCAAACTCATAAAAAAACATTGATTTACTGACTTTTGTTTTTTTGTCATACCCCTCTGTAACTCCAAATACACGTGTTAAAACGCACATTTATCGAGTGTCTGTAGTGTGAATGCTTGGATAGATGAAGAATGTCCGTAAAGGAAAAACTTCTGTTGAATACTCTAGGAAGCAAAAAGAGAAAACCCCTCTTCTAAGCACAACTCTGTACGGCACTCAGACTTTTTAATATTGCAACATGCATCCTACATCTATCTACAGAATCACAGTGCCTTATCTCCTGTGTCTCTGGGACATCATTAAAGTGCTTCATTGGTTACAATTCTGATTTTATCTATGTCCTGGGCTTCTCCATTCTTGCCCTTTTAAGGTCCTCCTCTGGCCAGTTACAGCACCTCTGGGCCCCAGCCCAAAGTCTCCTTAATGGGTAAACATTATGTTCCCATATACGAGGGGTGAGACTGAATCTTTGTAGGCAGCCCTGCTCGGGGAAACCATCTGTTAGGTGTGGGCGTTCTGCGCTTCAGGAAAGTCCCCGAACGATACTAAATTCTATCCTTGCAGAGAGGAGTCTGCCTGCTTAGATATGTGAAGAGGTTTATAGGCATCACCTTATTGAGTCCTCAAACAACCTTGTCAGATGAGGAACGTGAGACATGGAAGGGCTAAGTAAGCGGCCTGAGGTGAAGAATCTAGCAAGGGGCAAGGCAGGAGCTGCCTTAACTGCTGGAGCACAGATCTGGGCAGTGGAGTGCGGGCTTGCACGGGGATGATTTGGGTACCTGGTGGCCTCTTCAAGGCTGGTCTCGTGCAGCGTGCGCACTTGGGGCACGTGTTTGGGGTGGGGAGGCATGAAGAACTACAGAGTGTTTAAAAGAAAACATAGCAGAGCTTGGCAGCAAATGGAAAAGGAGAGGAAGAAAGGGGAGAATAAAGTTACTACGCGTTGAAACCTGCTGTGGGGAAATACACATGTTACTGATTTGACTGAGGAGTCTCACTTCCTTGAGGTATAAATAGGATTCTTTCCCCCGCAAACTACTACCAACAGTGCCCTCTTCAACCAGCCTTCCCTGCTGGTGACAGGTTCCTTTACCAACGTCTCAGGCCGAGTCCATGCCTTTTCCGTCAGTGTTGGTGTTAACAGTCTTATTTCAGTTGCTCTCCAGGCCAGCTTCCTGGGCTGTGGGCAGGGCTGGTGCGGCCACCGGGGACCCTGATCTCAGAAGGGCCCTGGGCTTGCAGCTGAATGCTCTGCACTTGCCATCTTGACATTCTTAGTAATGTCGTCTCTGGATACGTACTTGTAAGTCTGATGGGACAAGGTACCCAGGGGCTTTGGAGCCTCAGCCCCATGTGGAAGACCTTCTGCCACCACCCTCACCCCCTCCAGCCTCAGAGCCCTACAGAAATACTCCCCTTCCTGTCACTAGCCAGCGACGGCTGCTGCCTGTCCCCAGGGGGCCCGGGAGGAGCCGCACAGCCCAGGGCCTCCATGTGGGGCACAGGTGCCAGGCCCCGTGGTGGGCAACACAGGCTGGGTGAGCCTCTGACCCACTCCCAACCCAGATACCAGCACTGAGGGTGCAGCACCGCTCAGGACACATGTCCCCTGCGAAGGGGAGCCTGGGGACTGTTAGGCCCGAGTGCAACCTTGTAGCCCGTTTGGGCTCCTGGAGCTCATGAGGGTCCTCACTTGGCCTGTGACGGTCCCTGTGCTTGAGGAAGAGTGACATTAAATAGGAATAAAAAAACTCCATGACAGGTTGAGAGGCCATGGATGAAAGGCAAAAGCTTTGAATTTTAGTACTTTTAAGGGTGATGTTTCTTGCTTTTAAAGCAGGGAGCCTCACGTTTTCATTTTGCATTGGACCCTGAAAATCATGTAGTCAGTTTGGGTTATTTATTTTTTTATTGGACTCCAGTTGATTTATAGTGTTGTGTTCGTTTCAGGTGTACAGCAGAGTGAATCCGTTGTACATATACACACATCCATTCTTTTTCAGGTTCTTTTCCCATATAGGTCATTACAGAATATTGAGTAGAGTTCCCTGTGCTGTACAGTAAGTTTATTACGTTTTAATCATCTTATCCTTTTACAAACTCTAATCTCATATTCAACTGAGCATGCTCCTACTGCCTCTCCCCTGCTCTCCGCCCCCCCCCCCCCCCCCCCCCTTTTTCCTTCCGGGGGGGGAAGGGGCCGGGTGGCTCTGGGGACTTGGGGACGTGACAGCCCCATGGCAGGGATGGGAGGATGCTGCTTGTTTTCCGTCGTTCATCATAATTGCTGTAGCAACTTGTCTCCAGAGGCCCTCCCGATCTGCTGCTAAGGGACTCAAACCCAAGGAGCTTTTCTAAGTCACGGTGGTGTCTCCTGGGACCTGGCTACCACTGCTGCTGACTTCTAGTTGATAGCTGCACTCAGTGTGCGTGTGAGGAGGGTGGGACCCTGCGGACCCACCCTGACCCCAACCTATCCTCTGTGGTCCTGATTCTGGAGCCTCGGGGCTCAGGTAGGTACCATGCCGTGTATCTGCGTAGTTCTTGGCCCTTCTCTGCCTGTTTTCCCCTGAGCTCTGTTGGCACTGGGACCAGCTGGCCATTCTGGTGACTCAGAGGACATCCAACTGGGGAACAAAGTACCACTGTCACCATCTCTCAGTTACACAAAAACTTCAAGACACATCTCTCTTCTTGAACTTAGACCTTCGTTTCTGAGACACAAATCAGTCCACAAAAGGGATGTTAAATGGAAGAGAGTGGCCTCTCCTTACAAACACGGCGTTTCTCCCCTAATCTCCAGACAGCCCAGATCATCCTCTCTTGCCCAAGGGGGCAGAGTGAGCAGGGGGCTCCTTGTAGGAACTGAGCCCACTTTGGACTCAAATTTATTATCTCTGCTTCCAACAGAACGCTGACTTCGCTCCAATCCCTGCGGTCATTTGGTAATCCCTTAGGGCAGGAAAAGATCTTAATTACCAGAACTCACAAAGTCCTGTCATCCACATGAACACACATCATTTCGCAAGCTCGGCAATGAGTATATGTGTCAACATCATTAATCGATATTTACTTGGTAGTATCTGTCATGTGCCTACCGTTTAGGGAGTGTCCATATAAGGCATTGTCTGTAGCCTCGAGGGCTTTTCAAATAAGTTGGAGAAGAAGAGACATCCACACAAAGCTATCAGGGACAGCACATGATGATATACGTGAGATGCTGAAAGAATGGTCTAGGCAACAAGAATTGTGTTAAGTGCGAGAGGAGAGATTCCAGTGGCCAGGAGGGTCTGGGAGGATGTAGAGCAAGGAGGACTTAGGACACAGTAGGGCCTTGAAGGGTGTGTAGGATTTAGAGAAGCCAAGGAAGGAGGGAGTAGATAAGCAAAAGCATGGAGTTCGGATTGTCTGTGGTATTTGAGGAATATTCCACCATACACAGAACCTTTGTCCATCTTTCCCTGAAGAACTCCCAGCCCCTTCCCAGGGGTAGTCTTGCCCTGGGAGCCATTCATGCTGTAGGTGACCATCGGGGATGCAGTGATGGGTGTTGCTCATTTTATTTTAATTAATTAATTAACTTATATAAATTTATTTATTATTTTTGGCTGTGTTGCGTCTTCGTTGCTGCCGGCGGGCTTTCTCTAATTGTGGCGAGCGGGGGCTGCTCTTCGTTGCGGTGTGCGGGCTTCTCATTGCAGTGGCTTCTCTTGTTGCAGAGCACGGGCTCTAGGTGCTGGTGCTTCAGTAGTTGTGGTGCGTGGGCTCAGTAGTTGTGGCTCACGGGCTCTAGAGCACAGGCTCAGTCGTTGTGGCGCACGGGCTCAGCCGCTCTGCAGCACATGGGATCTTCCCGGACCAGGGCTCGAACCCGTGTGCCCTGCATTGGCAGGCGGATTCTTAACCACTGTGCCACCAGGGAAGCCCGGGTGTTGCTCATTTTAGGCTGCTACCCTGATGGGGTTTCTGCCAAACCCTGCAGCCCGGCCTTTGGCATTCAACGCCAGGGCCTCCAAGTGAGCAAGACAGAAGGACGATCTGTCTTCACCAGCAGCAGGTAGCTAGGGGGCCAGCCACAGCCCTCCACAGGCATGGAGACATTCAGATGCACAGATGCAAAGATAAACACCGGTTCTCAGATACAGTGAGATCCGGATACAGTGCCAGCCAGCCTGGAGAGTCCTATGGAAGCCCCGCCATGGGAGCCCTGGGTCCCTGCTGATCATCTACTACAGGAGGCCAGGAACTTGTTCAGGAAATAAAATCATTTTTCCTCAAGCCAGATTATCTGTCTTAGGACAGGCTCCCTAGAGGCAGAGCTTGAGGCAGGGATGGGGTTCCCGTGATCTGTGGAGGGTCAGCCCTTCGGGAGAAAGCTGTCAGAGACCGAGGGAAGGAGGGTCGAGGAGGGATGGAACCGGGAAGAATGTGATCGAAGGTAAAGTCTGGCGCCGGCCCCATGGTGGAGGGGGGGAGTGGGGGTGTGCCGTGGGGCTGGTGGGACTGGGCTCTGAAAAGTGGTCCTTCCTTGAGATCAGGGGCTATGTTTCTGTAGCCTGGATCAGACGGGGGCTGCGGGCTCTGGTGGGAGGAGAGAAGAGACTTAACTCCTAGGTTGGCTCTGGCCAGGAGGGAGCTTGGAGAAGCAGAGTAGCATGAACTGTTAGCAGCCAACATTCCTAGCAGCCGGGTAATGGGTGTAGACGCCCAGGAAAGTCCATCTGGGCAGAACTAGGCAAGTGCCCCACAGTGTTTACCACAATATCAGGACAGGGACTTATTATTGTTAAGTAGTTCAGTGTCACTCTTCACCCTACCTGCCTCCCTGGACCCAGATAGGGCCCCAAACCCACCTGCACAAGAAATCAGGGCCCGTCACAAAGCTTTTTCTTCGTAGCAGCACAGAGAAGTGGCCAAAGCTTTGACACTGTGTTTTTCTTCCTTTCCATCAGATGATGGCTGTCCTAGGTAGGGCAGGAGGTCCCGGGTGTCCTTCTCTGTAAACCAAGCAAGGTAATTGCGGTCAGTACAAAACAGCCCTGGGTGCAGGAATTGAGAAGGGTGTGTGTAGGTTTCCTCTTTTCCAGTTACACAAGGAAGTAACTTTGGCTTTGAAGTTGCAATATCTATGATTTACTGGCATTTGGAGAATAGATTCAGACTGAATCACTTTTATAGCACCAGAACAGCATGCTTCCTCATTAAGTGGAAAAACAAACTGGAGAGAAGAGACTTAACTCCTAGGCCTGGCTCTAGATTTTAGTCTCCCAGATTTTCTTACTGTAATTGAACCATGAAGGTTTTAAGTGTAAAAAGAAATGGAATGATACAGTTTTAAATTCTTATCAGTTCTGATGGGAAATGGTGGCTTTTGTAGAGTGGGTGGAAGTGAAATGGGGAAGGAGTATGACAGGAATGAATTTGTCCAGATAAAGAAAAAAGAATAACAGTCTCATGTTAAAACAATTTTTCAACAAAACATTTGGCTTAAAATTTACTTAAATTTCTGATGTAGTTCACTTTTAGAATTTTACATACACAGACTTACGAAATGGGGATCATAGTGTACAGTTTGTAACCTGTATTTTAATTAATAATGAATATTATAAGTTATACAAATATATATATTTTTCTAAATCACATTTTTAAATGGATAGCCTTCCATTTTATGAATGTGTCATAATGTGTTTAATTGATTTTCTGTTGAACATTTAATTTATTTCTGGGGCAGTGACATTTTGATTTTAATTACGCACAGTGCCAAAACAGTATCACAGATAAATAGGCTGGATTCATATTGTTTGGTCACAGGATTTCCTTTGTCATTGAATAAAATTTGTAAAAGTACTTTTGCATTTCAGAACAAGTTTACTAAGTGGTTATCTTCTTGATGAAATGCCTCATGTGATGCAGACCAGTGCTATTTAGAAGCACAAGTTTATTGAAAAATTATCCAACAAATACGTACTTCCACAAGCAGAATTTTCCATTCCAAGACTTCTGAGGTAAAGGGGAAATTGGTATAATCCTTACTGCCACAGTAAAATTAAAATCATGCCGCAATAAAGTCCTTATACTGAGCAGTTAGTGGCTCCTGGGAAATGATTTTTTATTAGAAAAAAACCAACAAATGACATTGAATCACTAGCTTTTTTTGGCATGTCATTCATTACTAAGGAAATATGAGAAAGACCACTCGGTTTGAAAGTCAAAACAAACCACACCATTGTTCAAGTCCTCTGGTTTTCGAGGGCCTAAGATGTGTCCCAGCTCTGGTGTTCCAGTTGCGGTGTCTTGTAAGTAAGTTCTTGCCTATTAATTGAGTAGGGGGCCACTGCACAATCTCTGTGGTCCCTTTTGTTCTAAGAACAGAAATTCTAAGAATAGAAAGATGCAGAAATTCACACAGAGTTAGGCCCAGAGCCAGGGATATTGCATTCTTATGATTCTGAGCTCTGCAGAACACCTACACACACACACACACACACACACACACACACACACACGTACAGTTCCTTTAAAACAAAACGTAAGAGACTTTGATTCCAAAGTCACCTACACCATTAACTAGCTGTCTTAGAGTTCACCTTTGTGTGTCAGTTTTTGCATCTATAAAGTAAGGGGTTAAACTAGAACAGATGGAGAGCCACAGACTTTTGGTGCTGGAAGGTACTGTCAACCTTTAAAACAGAAAGGTAAGCGGTTTAGCCAGCAACATGGAGGCTATTTGGGTAGTAGAGGAATTGCAATTTGGGACATGCAAACTGTGGCAAACCATGGGCAAGTCCAGAGAACAAAGGTGAGCAGCATTTTTTGTTTTTATCAGCACAATCACCCTTTTGTTTTTGTTAATTTTTCTCACACCTCATTTATAGAGGAAAGGAAGAAGCTGGGGGTGGTGTTTAGAAGAGAGGAGAGTTTGGGGTTGTGGTGGCTTCTCATTGGCTGAGTTGCAGTGAATTCTCATTGGCTGGGTTGTCACTGGGTGAGGAGAAAATCTTCCTTTTTTCTGCTGGAGTAGTACCTGCCTGAGCGCCTCCCTCTTTAGGGTTTCCTGACTCCATTTTGAGTGAGGTTTCCTTTTATTCATGTTCCTAGTCCTTCGTGGAATCAATGCAATCCTTTCTTTTTCCAAATAGGAAATCGAATGCTAGACAGGGTCGGGGGATACAGAGAGTAGGGGTTACAGCTCAAGTTTATACCCAGATCGTTTAATAAGCACATCCAGTGTGCTCTCACATGATTACCAATCTCACAGCTATTTTGCTCTAAAATTTATGAATTCGTGATCATCCAAATGAGAGTTTATACTAAGAGTGAACATGATGACTAGGATCCTATAAATTTGTCATGTTTTGGGCAGGGGGACTGTTGCTCAAAATTGGCAGTCAGCTAACAAGCTTTGAGTGCCCTTTGAACGGAGGTTGTTTTGCTCTTCATCCAGAGAGAATAAATTTAAACCATCATCTATCTTTCTTGAGTCCCTATCTGCCCGTTCTCAGACTCAGCCCTGGCTAAAAGCATGGCCAAAAATAGTAACACAGAAAAAACAGATACAAACAAGTAGTAACTTGGAGGGGGAGTGGGTAAAGCAAATGATCACAGAGCAGACTGTGTTATTTATTCGAGTCAACTCTTAAAATAGGGACAGGCATAATCTTGTGGACACAATCTTATTTTGAAATAAAGTACTTTCTATTCAAATATCAGCTGGCCTTGGGGCTAATGTTAATGCAGCTTTGCAACCAGTTACTTTGTAGATGACACAGTATATCAGCAGATTTACATGCAACTGTGACCCTGGTGAGGCTAACACTTGCTCCTTCGCTGGGAGGTAAGGCTTCAAGGGAGTCAACTTGCAGACAGTGGTACAGCCTTCCTCAGAGGCTGCCAGGTGGGAGGTGGAGAGGGTTCTCTGATCCCAATCATTTTCCCTGATGTAGATGTTGTTGGATGCATTAGGTGTTATTAGCAACTAGAGTCAACAGGACAACATAGGGGTGGAGATGTAAGAAATACGTAGCAAGCAGAGAACCAGAAGTTGCCGGATCATGTAGAAATGCACTCCGGGTTCGGCCCCTGGCCAGGGGTTGGAGCTTCCTTTTCTGCTTGTTTCTTCATCACTGACATAGGCATTGCTAACTGTTCTTGAACGTGTTTATTCAAGGAGTGAGAGAGTCGAATTACCCTACACCCCGAGTACTGATTACGGTTGAGCGTGAATTTTCCTCCAGCCCACTTAAGGATGGGAAAGATTAGTTGAGCAGACGATCACACTAGCTACCAAAACCTTCCTAGAGGAAATGGACCACCCCTTAGTTCTCTATATCATGATGCTATGGCAACATGCCAGAAAGGAGGGATCAGTAAACTTTTTCTGTGAAGAGCTAGTTAGGAAGTATTTTCAGCTTTGTAAGCCACACAGTCTTCGTTGAAACTGTACAACTCTGCTTTGTAGGCTGAGTGCAGCCATAGACAACGAATAAATGAGTGAGCATGTCTGTGTTTCAACAATATTTAATTTACAAAAAGAGGGGCAGGATGAATTTATAGTTTGCCAACCTCTGCCAGAGAACGTAGACCTATCTTATATCTGTTATAGATGTGGGTGGTGCTATTTTCTGCTAGTTATTCATTTAGAAATCTTTGTGTTATCTTTGATTTCTTTTTCTCCTTTATTTTCCACATTTACTCATTAATCAGTGTAATTGATTCTCCCTTCTCAATAGCTTTTCTGTCGTCTCCTCCAAGGCCTTTTTTGACCAACTTATCTAAAGCAGGTTCAACCCATCTGTTTCCCATCTCATCGCACTGTGTATTATTTCCTTCATAGCTCTGGCTACAGCAGGAAATTATCTCATTTATTTGCTTACTTGTTTATTATTTGTCTCCCACACTGGAATATTCTTGAGGGCAGGTTCTTTGTCTCTCTTCTTTACTGCCGGGCACAAGGCAGGTGCTTAGTGAATATTTGTTAAAGAGAAAGGACCCAGGGACTTCACTGGGGCCGAGTGGTTAAGACTTCACCTTCCAATGCTGGGGGTGCAGGTTTGACCCCTGGTTGGGGAGCTAAGATCCCGACATGCCTTGGGGCCAAAAAACTGAAACATAAAACAGAAGCAATATTGTAACAAATTCAATAAAGACATTAAAAAAATGGTCTACATCCAAAAAAAAAAATCTTAAAAAAAAATAAAGAGAAAGGACCCAGAAAAAGTCCCCTAGCCTCTAATTTCTCACATTCTGCATTTCATCTTTCATGTGAAATCTAGAGCTATGACATCAGTCAAGGCGCAATAGGAAAAAGCTAACATGCTTAAAATAGAATAAATAAAGAGGGGATTAATACAGGGGCTGTGAAGCCACTATGGAGAACAGTATGGATGTTTCTTAAAAAACTAAAAATAGAGCTACTGTATGATCCTACAATCCCACTCCTGGGCATATATCTGGAGAAAACCATAATTCGAAAAGATATATGTACCCCAATGTTCATCACAGCACTATTTACAACAGCCAAGACATGGAAGCAACCTAAATGACCATTGATAGAGGAATGGGTAAAGAAGATGTGGTACATATATACAATGGAATATTACTCAGCCATTAAAAAGAATGAAATAATGCCATTTGCAGCAACATGGATGGACCTAGAGATTGTCATACTGAGTGAAGTAAGTCAGACAGAGAGAGACAAATACCATATGATATCGCTTATATGTGGATTCTTAAAAAAGGGTGCAAATGAACTTATCTACAAAACGGAAATAGAGTCACAGATGTAGAAAACAAACTTATGGTTACTGGGGTGTGGGGGGGGTAAATTGGGAGATTGGGATTGACATATACACACTACTCTATATAAAATAGATAACTAATAAGGACCTACTGTATATCACAGAGAACTCTACTCAATACTCTGTAATGGCCTATATGGAAAAGAATCTAAAAAAAGAGTGGATGTATGTATATGTATAACTGATTCACTTTGCTGTACACCTGATATTAACACAACATTGTACATCAACTATGCTCCAATAAAAATTAAAGGGGCTGTGAATAAAAGTGTGTGCACGTGACAGAAACAAAAAGGAATAGTGGGGCTCTTAACCATCCATAGGTCTGAGATCGCAAGTCAAGGAGTTGTAACAAAAGCCTGAAATGAGAGGGTTCTAGGGAGAGACCCACCATCTCAGTCAGCTTGGGCTGCCATAACAGAATACCAATGACTGACTCAAACAAGAGAAGTTTTTTTCTCACAGTTTGGAGGCTGGGAAGTCTAAGATCAAGGTGCCAGGCACTCAGGTCTCTGGTAAAAACTCCCTCCTGGTTTGCAGATGGCCTCCTTCTTGCTGTGTCCTCATGCAGTGGAGACAGAGTAAGCCTTCCCATATCTCTTCTACAAGAATGCAAATCCCGCCCTCCTTTAACCTTAATTTCTTCCTTATTCCAAATATAGTTGCATTGGGGGTTAGGGCTTCAACACACGAATTTGTGGGAACACGATTCAGGCCATAACACCCCCCCGATGACCGGACCTGTCCCCTTTGGTTATGCAAGGCAGCCAGCCAGAGACAACGCCCAGGATGGGAGCAGAGGAAGAAACACCCTCACCTCATTCTCATCCCTTCATCAGCTCTGCTCGGACTGTGAGAACCCAACCACGGCCCAGAAGGTGAGGGAGACAAGGAGACAACTCATAAAATTTATAGTTAAAAGCCTCCTGGATTTGGAGTCGTACACAAGACCTCTGGTGCCCTCATCCCTTTGGCCTCTTGGCATCCACTCGTGTTTGTGAAAAAAGTTAGTGTCCCCGTCGCAGAGGACACATGGATTCCCATCAGTTACTGAATCGTCAAGGGGTGATTTGGCTGAATTGTCAGTCAGTCATGCCCGTGTCTGGAACTACAACATTAGTGATCACTGGGGTTTTTCATGCAAGGCAGCGTAGGAAAAAAGGGAAAAAAAATCAAATGACACAAACTGTAGCTGATCCAGTCCCCACATCTGTAACTGGACTTAGCAGAGTTGGGTAATTAGTGCTTCTTTCCTCTCCCACACGTTCATCTTATTTGAGGGTCTGTCTCTTGGAGTCATTTTTGTACTACAGGTTTCCCCTGCTACCTGAAAGTAGAGCATTCCTGTGAAATCTTTCGTAAACCAAAATGGCATAAAGCGAAGAAGAAGCAATTACCTTAAGACATATCTTGCTAATGGATGCACAAAATAAATGGAGTTGAAGCACAGATGCTCAGAGACACAGTTCAGAGCTGTGGCCGCTTGACGCTGAGAAACAGTGTGGTTCCCAGGGAAGGAGTTTGGTGGTGCTGCTGTTGCTACCTGCAAAACAAATACTGAATGCTGAAAAAAAATCTCCTTTTTTTGTAAAGGTGAAGATCCTCTCTGGATTTCTTTCGGTTAGCAAAAGCAGACACTAATGTAGGTCTTTTGAAAAAGCGAAGTGGCATAAAGCAAACTTTCAAAAAACAGGGGATACCTGTACTGCATTCATATATGCAGCAGGAACCATATGGCAACTCAGATTGATACGAAACAAGGTTCTCTGCCTTCCCCAATCAACAGACATTGACTAGAGGTCAGACCAGAAATTCAGGCAAGGCTTTACTGGGACTCCTGCTGCAGCAGTGGGGAGCTAAAACAAGTACCAGATTCCCTTGCTCACTCGCTCCCCGAAGTGGGGGGGGGGCAGCTGGTTCCTTTTGTGGGGTGAGGGTAGGTGGGGGTGTGTCCAGGGGTCGGGCCGGAGGGGTGGCTTGGGTGTTTTGCCCACCCCTTTGGTGGTGTTGAGTGCAGGGGGCATGCACAGTACCCTGCTTTTGCTCCCAGCTCTTCAGAAATGGCAGTTGGGGTGTTTTGGGGTCTTTTTGTGTCTTTTGTCCAGAATTTTGTCTTTTGTCTTTTGTCCCCAACTGCACATGCATGCCATTATTTTTAGTCCCGTATAGTTTCTTTGTACTTCGTTGCTTGAGAAGATGTTTGTCCAGGTGCCAGCATTGCAGCACTGCGGCAAAGGGTCCCAGGTCCCAGCCTGTCTCATAACTGCTCAGGCTCCCAACTGGTCCAAACCACACAGAAGCCAGAAACCAAGGAAGTGTTTTGATGTGGTCCAGCCAGAGTGGCCTCTGGGGGCAGAGAACTAGGTTGAGAAAGGTGAGAGGGGGTCTTGAAGGGCAAACAAAAGATCTGGTGTATCATTATACTCTTGAAACACAAGTCAGGTGATTCTTAAAACAAAATCTCACCTGTGATGGCTTTTTATTGCCACAAAATAAAAGCCAAAGGACTTAACATGATACCGAAATCCTCCCACAATCTCTCTTCATCACAGCTTTCCTGCTTTGACTTTCATCTCTTTTGCAATCCATGTTGCTATTTGTACCACGCACTTTGTATTTTTGTTCTCCTTTGTAACTCACACCAGGAGGCAATTCTTCCTTGTCTGATCTTAAAACTCAGTTTAAACTTCTGTCCTTCTGAAGCTGTATATTATAGTTCCTTCTTCTCTTCTCCCTCTATAGTTATTCCAGTTGTATTATCCTTCTCCTTAATGGAGCCCCTACTGTATTTATGGATTGTGTTAGGGGCATTGACTATATCATTAATTCTTATAGGAATCCAGCAACATGGCTATTCGGATTCCTTATTACAAGTAAAGAATCTGAGCGCCAGAGTGATCTAGCTGTCACCATCTTACCCACTGAGGATAGCATAACTAGTGATGGAACAACCAGATGTAGGGAGCCTCCTGATGGGACGCATTGTGAGATACAGATCACCTCCCAGGAGGGATTCTTGCCAAAATGTTTAGCTTAAATCTAATCATGTCTTTAGATCTAACACCTGATTTGTAGGGAATACGGGGAGTAGAGGACCATGGTAAAGTAGTACCTGAAGAAACAGTCAGACAAAAGCATGAAATGGGACCTTCTGTAAGACAACTGGTCTACTTCCAGTCAATGGTCAATTTTATGGAAAAAAAGGAAGATGGAGAACTCTTCTAGATGGAGACATAACAGATATAGAACAACCAAATACAGTGTGTCATCTTTGATGGGGTCCTTATTTGCCCAAAGTCATAAAGCATGTAGCAGCAGAGTTGTAATTCAAGCTTATCGTTGTTGGAGCTGGTAGAGCAGCTGTCTGTGCCCTGCCTGGATCCTCATGGCACTCAGTGTTCCCATCTCTACCAGCCCTTCTGTGTCAGAGGCTCTCTGCCTGGGGGCTTTCTCTTTGGGGGGAGGGGGCACTCCTGGGGCAGTCCAGAAGGGGTTGGGGAGTTAATGGCCCTGGGAGTAACCCTCAGCCAATAAAGGAGAAAGTTTGGAAACTAAACAACTCAGCTTCCTCTTTGGGGTGAAAAACTCTGAAGCAGGTTTTCCACCATTTCCCAAGCGCGGTTTCCACCATTTCCCAAGCGCGGTTTCCACCATTTCCCACTGGTCCTGGTGGAATTTATTCCCACTTACTCACAGAATCCATCTCCTCATTAGCACACCCTGCGTGGACTTCCTTCCCACCCTGACCCACTTCCCCACTGCACAGGCGGTGCTTCCTGAGATCACTTTCCAAATAAACCACAAACACTCAGCATCCTTTCCTCCAGGCCTGCTTCTGGGGTAGCCCAGTTTAAAACAGGTGTCCAAACTCCTGCTCTTTCCCCCAGACAACAGTGCTACCCTCACCCACCCAGTCCTGTGACACAGTTGGTGGGCAGCTGCATGGCATAGTTCACAGAAGGGGACTAGGTTTTGCAGGCACCTAAACCCAGAGCCCACCCCCGGCTTCTCCTCTAGCTTATTGCCTGACCTCAGGCAACTGAAACTCTCTGAGTCTCCATATTCTCATGGGCAACATAGGTTAACGATAGGGAAGTTCCTCTATTTACGGGCTTTCAACCTATGAGCTCTCAGGTGCAACGGATCTTGTGCCACTTGGTGACTTTTCTGGCACTAGGTTTATTGATGAGCTACGAACGTTTACAAAACTAGGTAATAATTGAAGTAACTCACCGTAAGACGCTAATGATGCTTGAACAAGTTCATTTTGTACACGTGGACTTAGCACAGCCTCCAGGAACGTGATGCACTGGTGAGTCAATGCGTTTCTGAGCCAGTCAGGGAATGACTGTCAAGATGACGTATCCAAGTAGAGGACACAGCCTCACGTCCGACAAAAGAGCTGCCCAGTAATAAGAGCCTTTGTGGTCACATGTCTTTCTCTAGAGGGGGTGGAAGCAGTGTTTTCTTCATTTCAGAAATTTCCTTATAGTATTATGCAAAAATGAATAAGACAAATTTTACATCCTGCAGCTTCTTTTTCAAAATATGTTTGCAAAATTCACAGTGTATCACCAGCAGCACGCTGTACTGGATGCCCACTTACCAAATGCAACCTCGTTCATTTTCACAGCTTCCTCGTAGCAAATTTTCTTCTTTCATTTCTCTGTCTCTTTATCACATCATTGGGTTTGTGTCAACCGATCTAGTGCTTTCATACCGTCACTTATGAGAGTTTTCGTCTCCAGGTTCTCAGCCTGTGGCTCTCACTGTTTAACAATCAACTTGATCTACCTTGCCTCCTCAACACACTGGCATAATTTTTGCAGTTTGAAAAATTGTTTTCCTGTTCATATTACTGATTTCATTTAGTTTTCAATTCTAGTAAGCCTAATAGGTATAGCGACTAATAATATATTCACAACTACAAATTAGCTTTCTCTTGATAGCAATTTAATAATATTACTTAGTGACCTTGTCTGTTTAGCATTTCTTGTTCTTCAACAAATATAGATTATTAAGTTGCTCTTTTTAGTCTTAAACTGCCTTCTTTTATTATTTCTCTCCTTTCATTAGGTTATTACCTGTATGAACATAATGGTCTCTTACTCTGTGGGTTTACATCTAGACCAATGCTGTCCAGTAGAAATTTCTAAGGTGATGGGAATGCTCTATATCCGGGCTCTCCAGTAGGGTAACCACCAGTCACATATGGCTGGAGAGCACTAGAAATGTGGCTAATGTGACTGAGGAACTGAAATTTTCATTTGATTTACATTTTTTTTTTTTTTTTGAGGTATGCGGGCCTCTCACTGTTGTGGCCTCTCCCGTTGCGGAGCACAGGCTCGGGACGCGCAGGCTCAGCGTCCATGGCTCATGGGCCCAGCCGCTCCGCGGAATGTGGGATCCTCCCGGACCGGGGCATGAACCCGTGTCCCCTGCATCGGCAGGCGGACTCTCAACCACTGCGCCACCAGGGAAGCCCCAGGTTAAATATTTTTGAGTCATCTCTTATCTGCTTTCTCCCCTCCTCTCAGAGCCTCATTTCCCTAAGAGGCCCAGAGTCATCCTGTTTCTCCAGCCGACCATTTGCCGTGTCCCCTCCACCCCCTCACTCTGGACATCACCGCGTGCCCCTCGAATCACTCACTTCCATGAAATGCTCAGAATGGACAGGCTTTGTTGTCTCCTCCTGAAACTGTGTATCCACCGGGGCCACCCGGCGCTGCAGTGGGGAGGACAGGCCTGCAGCAGAAATGGTGCTGTGCTTCTCACCCACGTGCCGTGACCTGGGTCTGGGCGAGTCACATCACCCCGTGTCCTCAGCTATAATGTGGGGATAATAACAGCCTCTAGTTCATGGAGTTAATGTGAATATTAAATAAAACACCATACACAGAAGTGTTTAGTCTAGTGCTGGGTACACAGTAATTATCAAATAAGTGGGTTGTTGGTGGTGGGTTTTGTTTTTTGATTTTTTAGGGGAAAGTGGCTTATATGCTTCATATGAATTTCTAAGGATAATATTGCAACAATGGTAGACAGTTTGCGGAGAGATTCCTAATGCTCTTCACAGGGTCCTCTATACGTATATATTTGTTGACTGCATGAATAAAGGTTGAATTACTTGCTTCCTCTGACAAACAGATGACCTGTTCTTGACATGTTCAAGGTTACCTGCTGAGTCAGTAGAGGCAGCGGTCAGAAGGCCAGCTTTAACTATTTGACTCTGTGCTCTCAAAAATGTTTTTTTTTAATTTTAAAAATTTATTTAATTTTGGCTGCATTGGGTCTTCATTGCTGTGCGCAGGTTTTCTCTAGTTGCGGCGAGCAGGGGCTACTCTTCGTTGCGGTGCGCGGGCTTCTCATTGTCGTGACTTCTCTTGTTGCGGAGCACGGGCTCTAGGCCTGTGGGCTTCAGTAGTTGTGGCATGTGGGCTCAGTAGTTGTGGCTTGTGGGCTCTAGAGCGCAGGCTCAGTATCTGTGGCGCACGGGCTTAGTCGCTCCGCAGCATGTGGGATCTTCCCAGACCAGGGCTCTAACCCATGTCCCCTGCATTGGCAGGCAGATTCTCAACCACTGCGCCACCAGGGAAGCCCCTCAAAAAGATTTACTATTCAAAATGAGCATAATATTGTCAATGGCAAGTGTAATTTGGCAGAGTGGGACTTTATGTTTCCAGTTTACATTATGCCTTGTTTGAATGTTTTATAAGCATAGATTATTTTTATAATAAGAAAAAGTAATTACATATAATTATATTAATCAAGTACCTTGAATTACTACCACAGTACCTGTGTGGAGCCTCATGATTAACATTTCTGACTGAAGAAAATTTGTAATACTTGGCAGTTTACCTAAAAATTCTGATAGGTTGTTCAGTATTAGTATTTTCTTTATGGTCAGTAAAAAAAAAAGTAAGATTCATGTGAAATTGACCTAATAGGTCCTCAGCAAACACACACGCAGTTTTATAAAAATTCAATACACAGGAAATTCTAATCAGAACAGGGTAATACACTTACCAATCTTCGTAGTGATCAAATCTTTGATGTCATTATTTACTCTTTGTAGGGCTATATTTTTCTCAGAGAAAAAGAAGAAAGGAAAATAAAAAAAGAGACTGTCTTCAAAGCCAGTAGCTATTGCATATTTTTTTTCCTAATCCATGTGGAGTATAGTGGTAAAGAATTCATAATTTCCTTTAAGAATTGACCTTGTAAAAAAAAAAAAAAAAAAAAGAATTGACCTTTGTGGTTAGAAATGCCTTGCAATTAGCGGATACAGATAGGTGAATCAGATTAATAAATGTGCTAAGTTTCATTATTTTTCCACTGGTAGCTCCCAGATTAATACAACAACAAAAATTAAGGAAGTTGAATTTTTTTTTATTCTATGCTTAAATTAAGAGAGTCATACATTATTGATCTGGATACATTTGCAAAACCTACGTGATGTACCCCTGGTGAAGCCCTGTGAAATGTGACCTCTGCACATTGCTAAATTGTACAAAACTTCTAAATAAAACATTAGTATCTCTAATATGTTTGCCAAAATAATGAATCATAGTAGGCTGCTGTCGGTAAGTTAACAGCCAGTGACGTGTGTTCCTTTTGCTTTCCTTTAACGTTAGAGCAAGCGGTTGGAATCTTTATCACCAAAACCAAACTACTGGGAGCATTCTTATCCCTGGGACAGTTCGTGACTCACACGCTGATCTCAGAAGGGCTGTGATGGGCATTTACCACTGACTCAGTTACAGCGTGTCAGAATCATGAATAAAATATATGTTCTCCCCCACTTCTCTTCTTCCTTCAACCTTTTTTATAACCCCACTTCCTTTCTCTAGCATGTCAGGGTGGAGCTGGCAGAAGGATTCATTGCAAAGTTGGCAAGTATAAAGGATATTCAGACTTTGGGGCAAGTTGCTACCTGTACCACTTAGGCAATTTTTTGTTTGTACCATGAGGATGTTCATGCTTACAGGATGTGTGAGCCCTTACGGAAATATGTTAAGGCATTTAAAAATAGTTTTTTAAATTGTGAAATAGTACATGTTCACTGCAGAATTTTTTTTAACTAAAACAGTAAGCAGTATAAAGAACAAAAGAAAAGCAATGCGTCATTCTACTACCTAGAGATTACCACTAACATTTTTTAAGAAAAAATACATAGACCATTTTGTATCCTGTTTTTTCCACTTCATCTTATAGTTAGTCACTTATCCTAAGTCACTAACGAAGTTTTATTTATTTTATTTATTTTAAACTGCAAAACACCACATAATGCCATGCAAGTTTCATACACCTTTGCTATATTCTTCAATCTTCAGTTCTGAGACTGAGAGAAAACTGATGCATTACTAAGGGAACTTGAAGAAGCTATTTCCTTGGCAATTTTCAGGACAGTGTGAATCCTCCATACCTGAACTGACCATCTAGTTTGTTGAACTTAGTTGGACTTTCTGTTTTCAAGTTCATATCAGACAGAGAAGCATCTTCAAATTTTACTTTAAATTTCCTAAGCATTTCACCAAGCAGTGCGGGCAGTGGGTTTTCTGAACAGCAGCTCCATTAGAGAAGGGCTATTTTGTGGAAGTTTTACAATCCGATGAAAGAACTTTCTTTTGTGAGCTATTAGCAAGATGAGGAAATTAAAAAATTAGTTTAAAAAGGCCATATATAATTTATGGATGTTGAAATAAGATATTGGGGGTATCTAAAGTCAATAGGGGCAGAGGAATAGAATAGTTCTATACAATTTACATGGAATGCCTAGAAATTTCTTTACCTTCTACTGTTATAAAAGCAGCAGAAGTGATGGTCTGAGAAAGAGAAACCCTTTGGGTTATGCCTTGGTGGTAATAAGCATAGATGTCACTGAAGAGGCACTTGGTCAGTGTCCTTTGGGGTCCAATGTTCACAGTTTTCTGGGATCCCACATCACACCAGCAAGAGAGCATGCCCTTGTAGCTTATATTTAAACTTGGCACCTGCCGGGGAACACCCCTGGCATGGCCTTGGAATCAGTGGTGCAGCTGTTAATTTCCACAACTTCCTTTAGTCACTAGCAGGCTGCTGCCAGATTGAGAGGCCGAATGCCACAGGATAAAAGAAATATCAGAGCACAGAGACCTGGAATGACAGGCTAGTCGGACCAAGTTGCGTCATAATTTAGTTCTTCGGTTTGGGCCTATAAGCGTGACCATAGGGAAACAGCAGGCACTGAAACAGTCATCCTTTATCAAAGTCTAGCAGCTGAGTTCCCACTGTGTGACAGAGACTTTCCATTTTCTGGGGATGCTGTGGTGAGCGACATAGAAGATGTCCTTGCTCTCTTACCATATAATCAACCTCTTAATTTTTTTATTGCTGTATTCAATCTAGAAGCCATACATGGAAAAATATGACCCTTGAATGTTCATAGAGTGTATTCTAGCAGAGGAGACAGTAAATATACCAGTAAATAAATGATAAAAACATTGGGGCATGATAAGTACAATACAGAAAAATTAAAACAGGAACATAGATAATAGCAGTCATTGGGTGGTCAGGGAAGGCCTTTCTCAGGAGGTGGCATTTAAACTGAGATCTAAATGACCAGAAGGACAGAGCCATGCAAAGTCAACAGAAGGGAACGTGGTCTATTACAAGCAGGAGAAGCACTTAATAACAAGGCCCTAAACTTGCTGTGGTTGAGGATGTGAAATCAGATAAAGAGTTAAGGGGAATGGTGTGAAATGGGCCCTAGGGGTTGGTGGGTACAGATCACCAAGGGCTGGACCGGACAAGGTAAGGTGTATTCAGTGTTTTGTTTTATTTTTTAAATTGAAGTGTAATTTACATAAGTAAACTTTAGCCTTTTTCGTGTGCATTTCTATGAGTTTTGACAAATACTCTTTTGCATTCTCATCAGCAATGTGTGCACATTCCAGTTTCTCCACATCCTTGCCAGCACTTGCTACTGTTACTTTATTTATTTATTTTTATTTTAACTATTTTTATAGCTGTGTAGTGAGATCTCAATGTGGTTTTAATTTGCTTTTATCTAATAACTAATAGTGCAACTTTTCATGTGCTTATTTGCCATTTGTATATCTTCCTTTGTGAACGTCTGTTCAAACATTTTTCCCATTTAGAAAAATTGGATTGTTCATATTTTTTGACACTTCTTTATGTATTTTATTTTATTTGTTTTCTTTATGTATTTTAGATACAAGTCCTTGATCAGATACATGTTTTACCAATATTGTCTCCCAGTCTGTGGCTCATGTTTTCATTCTCTTACTAGTGTCTTTCAAAGAGCAGAAGGTTTTGATTTTTGATGGAGTCCAATTTATCAGTTTACTTTTATGGATTGTGCTTTTGGTGTCATATCTAAGAAAAGTTTGCCTAACACAGGATCACAAATATCTTCTCCTACCTTTGCTTTTAGAAGTTTCAGTTTGGGGTTTTGCATTTAGGTCTATAATTCATTATGAGTTAATTTTTGCAAACACACAAGTATGGATTGAAATTTATTTTTATTTTTGTGTATGGATGTCCAATTGGTCACAATACAATTTGTTGAAAAGACTATATCTTTTGCATTAAGTTGCCTTTGCACCTTGGTTGAAAATCTGTTGATCACGTTTGTGTTGGTCCACTTTTGTTCCAATAATCTGTGTCTTTATCCTTTCACCAATACCACACTCTCTTGATTATTGTAATTTTTATAGTAAGTCTTAACATCAGATAGTGTGTGTTCTCTAACTTCGTCCTCTTTTCAAAAAGTATTTTGGTTATTCTAAATCTTTTGTCCTTACACATAAATTTTAGAATCAGCTTGTTGCTTTCTATAAAAAAAATCCTGCTGGGATTTTGGTTGGGATTGTACTGGATGTACAGATCAGTTTGGAGAGATCAGATTTTTAATCTTAAAAGTATAGAATTTTCCAGATCATGAACACGATACATCTCTCCATTTATTTAGGTGTTTGTCTCTAAGAGAAGGGAGGGGAAGGAGGAACATTTGCTTTGAACTGTGTCTTTCCCCAACTTGGGTACTGTTATATTAATAATATATCAAGAAGCAGAAACTCTTGGCCATTTTGGGAGGAGTAAGCATTTTGTATGATATCCAGTTCTCCTACGCTTAGTTTTTTGGTTTTTTTTTTGCGGTACGCGGGCCTCTCACTGCTGTGGCCTCTCCCGTTGCGGAGCAGCTCCGGACGCGCAGGCTGAGCAGCCATGGCCCACGGGCCCAGCCGCTCCGCAGCATGTGGGATCTTCCCGGACCAGGGCACGAACCCACGTCCCCTGCATCGGCAGGCGGACTCTCAACCACTGCGCCACCAGGGAAGTCCCTACGCTTAGTTTTTTTTGCATTCTTTTAAACACTTTTGGATGAAAAAAGTAGAATCGTAAAAAAATACGTTAACGTTAAATCATCCTATACAGTATTTGACAATTTGAGAAATGACCACCTCCACCCCATGTCCCAGGTAATCTCAAGTTGATGGTATTGCTGATAGTGGCCCTGGGCTTGTGAATGATTTACTTTCCAAAGAAAGTCGAGGTTGCTCAACTTCATTCATAGTAAGAGAAATGTCAATTAAAACTATCCAGAGGTTAGGTTTCTCGCCTATCAGGTTGGCAAAGATCCAAACGCTGGAGAACAATGTAATAACCTTCCTTCAGCTGTTCTCCTCTCTGGGGTGTGAGGATTCATTGGTTGAAGGGTTGTGCCCACCCAGATCCTCCCTCCTGTTCTAGAATCCTGGAATTCTCTCCTCAAAGGGCCCTTAGCTCACTTCCATGGTGTGCATGGTGTGCATGGGCCTCTCACCAGGGTCCATCCACTTCTAGGGCCAAGACATGGCTGCTTGTATGTAAAGTATGGGCTGTCACCAGACCTTGGACTTAAAGCCGGTTGTTCACACGTGTGCACGAGAGGCCCCTTGCAATGTGGGCCGGAGCTGGGGGTGGGAAGTGAAAGGAGGTAGGCTGTGGCCAAGGTCCTTCTATTTATATTCTTGACCTAGGTCTTGCCAATGTTATAGAGGCAATATATCAATAAGTCGATCACATGCATATGAAAACCCTGAACAAGTTACTGTTTCTGGTGTACGTTTAATGGTTTACTTTCCCTCAAACACTTCATCCTTCAAATGCCTTTGAATCTTTCATACTGTATCTTTTAAAGCATGGACAAAAGATTGTCAGCTAAGGCTCTAAAACGTATGTTGCAAATTCAGATGTCCTAGGGACCAGGCAAGTAACAGAAATGAGAGGAGCCAGCTGGAATTGGCCACAGTGGGAAGGGATGGGGACTCTGGTAAGGCAGAGAACTCCTGTGTCAAGGCAGAGCAGCTGCTCAGCTTTGATGATTGTTGCCATGTGGAAATATGGTACCAGTGTGGACACACTATGATTCTTCTTTAATGGGAAAATTTTCTGATTATTGGTTTAAATTTCTTAAATTAAACCTGTTAATTAAAAATAATATTACTGTTTGCCAAACAAATACATCCAGGGCTGAATCCAGCCCATGGATGTCAATTTTTTCAACCTCTGCTCTAAAACCTTCAGTGATAGAAGAAAAGCATTCTGTTGGGTTATGCCTGATATTTAATGTGTGATTTTGTTGTAGAATAATGCGTTGTTATGAGAAACCTTTACAAATAAATGCATGCTTGTAATACTGTGCCTTAGATGGGGTATCCAGTTGATGAGCTGGTTTGAATTTCACTTTAGCAATCATAATGATATCTGGGGATGTTCCCTGAGTTCAATACTGAAGGGGTTCCCTGGAGATTGGTCAGGAGATTGGAGGTTTGCCTTTTTCTCGCTGTCCTTGTGATCATAGACAACCTGCATTACCACTCTGAGTCATAGTTTTTTGTCTGTTAGATGAGAAGATAAGACTCTAAGTTGTTTTTTTTTTAAAGATCCCAGTGATTTTTTTTTTTTTTTTTTTTTTTTAGCGGTAGGCGGGCCTCTCACTGTTGTGGCCTCTCCCGTTGCGGAGCACAGGCTCGGGACGCGCAGGCTCAGCGGCCATGGCTCACGGGCCCAGCTGCTCCGCGGCATGTGGGATCTTCCCGGACCGGGGCACGAACCCATGTCCCCTGCATCGGCAGGCGGACTCTCAACCACTGCGCCACCAGGGAAGCCCCCCACTGATTCTTTTAAAGGTTTTAAAAAATTTTAGCACAAAAATGCAATCATATCATGAAAGCAATTTTTATCTCTTTTTTTTTTTTTTCTTTTGCGGTACACGGGCCTCTCACTGTTGTGGCCTCACCTGTTGCGGAGCACAGGCTCCGGACGCGCAGGCTCAGCAGCCATGGCTCATGGGCCCAGCCGCTCCGTGGCATGTGGGATCTTCCCGGACCGGGGCACGAACCTGCGTCCCCTGCATCGGCAGGCGGACTCTCAGCCACTGCGCCACCAGGGAAGCCCTATCAATTTTTGATACTATAACATATGGCCAATTTTTAATGTACATTTGGTACCCAAAGCAAATTTGGTATATAGTTTTGCCTTTGTTTTGCAATTAATTTAAAATCAACATGCATCACTTTTTAAATGGGGGAGAGAGTTTTAAAAATCATCAATATATTTAAATATATTAAAATTGCCTTAAATTAACAATATACTGTTATTTTTTTTTTCTTAAAATAACTTCTTTGAGACCGTTTGTAGAGTGACGTCTTGGGGATAGGTCAGTATAGGAGGTGAGAGATCAGGAAAAGGCTGAAAGACTGTAGTTTCTACTGGTTTGACCAGGTGGAGAAGATGTTGTTAAACAAAGGGAACACGGGGGACAGGGAAGGAGGAAGACAACTTGTTTTTTTTAATTTTCATTTTATTTTTTTAATTGAAGTATAGTTGTTTTACAACATTCCTCTTGCTTTTTTAAATTTAATTTTTATTTTATCCATATATTGGAGTATAGCTGATTTACAATGTTGTGTTAGTTTCAGGTGTACAGCAAAGTGATTCAGTTATACACATATCCATTTTTTTTTCAGATTCTTTTCCCTTACAAGTTATTATAGAATATTGAGTAGAGTTCCCTGCGTTATAAAGTAGGTCTTGTTGATCATCTATTTTATATATAGTAGTGTGTGTATGTTAATCCCTTACTCCTAATTAATCCCTTCTCCCCATCCACTTGCTGTTTTAACATGTTGATTGTGAGGTGCCTGTGTGGCATCCAAGGGAAAAGGTGAAAACACTGGAAACACTGTTTTAACTTGAGCAGAGAGATCGAAACTAGAGCAATTATTTTAAATGCTACCAGAGCATTTAACACACTTTATTGTAATATTCTTTTTTTTTTTCTTTTTTTTTTTTTTTTTTGCTGTGTTGGGTCTTCGTTGCTGCGCACTGGCTTTCTCTAGTTGCAGCGAGCGGGGGCTACTCTTCATTGCGGTGAGTGGGCTTTTCATTGTGGTAGCTTCTCTTGCTGTGGAGCACAAGCCCTAGGCTTGTGTGGGGCTTCAGTAGTTGTGGCTCGTGGGCTCTAGAGCACAGGCTCAGTAGTTATGGTGCATGGGCTTAGTTGCACCACGGCATGTGCAGTCTTCCTGGACCAGTGCTGGAACCCGTGTCCCCTGCATTGGCAGACGGATTCTTAACCACTGCGCCACCAGGGAAGCCCTATTGTAATAGTCGTGATTAAATTGTCTGACTCCATAGCCAGACGACAGAGTCCTTGCACAGGGTCCATGTACGACTTGCTCTCTTCTGTCTTCCTAGCATCTAGCACAGTGCATAGCATTTAGGAAGACCCTAATGAATGTTTTTTAAATGAATATATATATATATATATATATATATATATATATATATATATATATGTTTAAGTTACTCCTTTATTATATGCCAGGCAGAAATGATGAGAGTTTTAAATTACTAAGGGAGTTCTCAAGATAGCCTATTAGTGCAAAAGGGGTTTGAGCATCAAAGAAAGTTGGGAAGCCTTGCCTGAGTAATCTCTAAGATCTCTGTAGGCTCTGTGACTGACTCAAGGATTAATGGACCACTTGCTCTGTAGGAGGGTCCCACTGACTTTTGAAATAAATTAGTTCTATGAATCTCTCAGGAAATGTGGGCCTAAAAATGAACACTACTCTTTCCAGAGTCAAACACACCTGTCTAAGGAACATGTAGAAATGTTAGACCCATCTTGGTCCAAACCCATCTGTTGTGGAGAAGCTTGGTGCTTGAAGAGGTACCAATGGCATTGTCCCCATCCTTGGAGGGTACTTAATGATCACGCTTGTCCTGGAGGAGGCTGATGGAGAAGACGCTGGGGCAGCTCCTCACATGCTTTTAAGGTAACGGACTCTTGGCAAATCATTTTAAAATGGTGCCTGGAAATCAATAGACACTTTTAATAGTTTTTGATGGACTCTTGATTGAATTGAGCGATAGTCGGGAATTTTAAGTTATATACTGTAATAGAGTGAAGATATATGAAAACTGCATAGGTGCTATTTCAAATGACTGCATCCTTAATTTGATAACCAGGAAACAGTATTTCATTATCTACTGATGGCTCTCTGATGAGTGTGATGTGATGAATGCACATGTGTATCGTCAAGCGTTGCATGCATGAAAATGACCATATTTACAAAATATTTCATTTTGGTAAGGTGACCTATGGAGAACATTTAGGGGACTATAACTAGATTTTTCTTTTTCTTTTCGACTCTCATTATCTGGAGGACTTAATGGAAATGATTTGTTCTACATGAACACGTTCTACATCAATAAGCTATGTCTTTAGAAGAACCTAATTCTCCTCATTAAGAAAACAGAAAAAATCAGAGTAATATCAATGTTTGTCCTTTTTCATTCTATAAACTATCAGCTGATGGATGGATACATACAGAGACCCCTCTCCCAGTCTATTATTTTGCTCAGAACTTTGTAGAGGAATGAAATAGCTTCCTGAATTTGCACCATTTTTCACAGAGCTTATAAAACAAATTGAAAATATATCTAGAGGAAAGAGTCATATTTTATGATAATAGTAACTTCAAAACTTCGTGTGACCTATCCACGAGCTCATTCACGCTCGAAAACAATTAAAGAGCAAAAAGAGGTAATCTCTACTTACAAGATGAGTCAGATTGTCCTCATGGCAGTGAGGACTCAATTAAAATTACTTGTGAAGAGATATTACTTATTATTGTTCCACTGACTCCTCTTTCATGGGATGCCTCCAGTTTTTCAAATTTTAAATCACCTAGGCTTATCAAGCAGAACGGTCTTGGGCAATTAAACAAAATACAATTGTTGAAAATTTACTATGTACTATGAACTATACAAAGAAGTAACAGACAGTCTCTGCCTTCAGTGAACTTATACTCTAGTTTGTGAGATAAAGCATTTGGTTCCCCTTCTCAGAATGCCCATCCTTCAGTTGTGAGCACCTCCAGAACACCAAACTCGGGAGATAATCCCTCTCTCCGCCAACACCTTTATCGTTGAGATGAATCCTCAGTTTTGTTGAGTTACATGTCAGTTTCCACTACAGGAGTGTAAGGTCTTTGAGAGCAGTTTTTTTGTTTTAATTCATCTAATTCCTCATATACAGTAGGTGCCCCCAAAATGTTAGGTTTTAGATTGAAGAATTAAACCCTGTGGGAATGGTCCACAGGATTGCTTTAAAAATAGATCATGTTACTTGAGAGATTTACATTTAGAATTTTTGTTCTTGCCTTCTTTGGCTAGTCTAGACACAGCCCCTTTAAATAGACCCTTAAATAACAAGTGTAGCACAAGGGAAAGAGGAGCAGAACATTTGAGGGTGCTGTTCTGTACATTAATCACCCATGAATGTTTGAGTACTGAGAAGTCAGTTAATTAACTGGGCACACTTTTGGGTTGTTGTTTTCTTTTTTACAGGCAGTCATCTGCTGTATACTATTAGGTGTTGGAGATAGAAAGCAGAACGAAACAATCCCTGCTCTCAAGGACTAACAGTCCAGTGGAAAAAGCAGACAAGTGAATCAATGACCACTTTATGGTGCAGTATATCCTACGATGACATTTGATAACATTTCAATTCAGCTTATGGGATATGTCCCAGCAAAGTTTTATGAAAAGATGATGCCTGAACTGAACCTTGAAAGAGGGGTACCATTAAGAAAATGAAGCCTAGGATATGAAAAGAGCATTCTAGACAGGGAACAACATAAGTAAGGATAGGGAACCTTAAAACATTGTGACCTATCCATGAATTATACGTATCTCAATATTATTGAATGACGAGAGTGAAATGAAGTGATAATAAGTGATATTGAAGAAAGAGGCAGGAACCAGGTCAGGGATACCTTGGGGGTCAGGGTGAGGATGTTTGGGCTGAGTGCAATGCCAGGTTTTAGAATTATGGTAAATGGTGCTAGTTGTTACCGAACTGGAGAGCTTACTTCCTCTCTTCCTCTGCCTTGTGAGGACACAGCAAGAAGACAGCTATTGGCAGGCCAGAAAGAGAGCCCTCCCAGGAACTGAACTGGCTGGCACCTAAATCTTGGACTTCCCAGCCTCCAGAACTGTGAGAAATAAATGCTGTTGATACCACCCAGTGTATGGTGTTTTATTACAGCAGCCTGAGCAGACTAAGACATTTCCTCATTTCTTTCAATGACACCACATTCCCAGGCAGACAGGCTAGACATTTGGAAATTGTCTTCAGTTCCTCCTGTTTCTGCTCCCACAATCCATTACTTAATTCTGTTGGTTCTCTTTTCTGGTATTTCTTTCATTCTTCAGTACCATGGTTCTTTGTGATTTGTCGTCTGGACTATTTCAATAATCTTTTCATTGGTTCAGTTTTTGTCTGTAAGCTTCCGAAGGACTTAGAGAAGAGTAATTTGAGGCACAGTGAAGCATCTTCTTCAACAACCTTCAGTGGCTCTCCATTGCCCGAAGAATAACATTCAAACTCATCAGCTCAAAATTTAAAGCCCCTCCCCCCCCCATATGGCCTCAACCACCTTTTCAGCCACATGCATTTTGTTGCAGCCACCTGGGTTCACTAAACAGGGTTTTAAGCTTCTGGGTCTCTGTGCCCCTTCACTCAGCTGGGAAAGTTCTTGCCTTTCCGTCTTGTACTGAAATTCCACTCATTCTTCAAGACCCTTTGGAAGTGCTGCCTCCTCCTAGCCACCTCCAAGATTTCTCTCAAAAATGCTCATGCTTCAAACGCTCCCAAAGTCCTTTGTTTTTACCTTTGTCATGCTGCTTAATGGTTAACATAATTGTCACCTCCTTTAGACTGACAGGTTTGTGAGGACAGGGACCTAGTTATGACAGTCTTTGTACATTGGGGGTGCCGAATAAATGTTTATTGAAGTTAACACTTTGGAAGAAATATTCAACAGAGAACTACAAGCGAGCCTGACACTTAGGGAAATGGAGAGCATTGAAATAAAAAGTGAGTGTATTGAAAAGAACCCGATTTTGCCTTTGTTTTTTGCTCAAGCCAACCCTCCTTTGGGATAGGATTGATGTTTTCTTACTCTGATATATGTTCAAGTCACAAAAACTTTGTGTGATTTATACCAGACTTGTCATTCTCATCCTTCAGATGTATACTGTAAACGAGAACCACAGAATTTTCTATTTGTCCTGCAAATGTCTGTTGTTTTTGTGTCAGTTTTCAGTTCTTGGTTTAATATGTCTGTTGCTTAAAAAGAATTTGTCTTGTCTTTGTCTCCAGTCCCTGACGGGAAGCTTCTAGAACCCTTGTGGTTTCCTAAGTGATAGAAGTGCTTTTGGTCTTCATGAGCCCCCCCGGATCACACCTGAGTTTATGCTAATGAGGTAACCCTTGGCCATTCCCTAGATGCCTTCAGGATGGGGATGGTCTCCAGAAAGAGCAACCACAAGATTATAGAGAACTGGGACTTTGAGCCAGCCTGACTTCCATGGAGGGAAGGGGGACTGGAGATTGAGTTCAGTCGCGTGGCCAGTGCTTTCATTAATCAGGTCTATATAACGGAAGCTCTGGGCACCAAAGCTCAGTGGAGCTTCTGGGTTGGTGAACACATTGATGTGCCAGGAAGGTGATGCACCTCGATTCGATGGGGAGAAGGCACAGAAGCTCTGCCTTGAGGGTCCTCCTAGACCTTGCTCTATGAGTCGCTTCATTTGGCTGGTCCTGATCTATATCCTTTATAGTAAAATGATAATACTAAGTATTGCATTTCCCTGAGTTCTTTGAGCCATCCCAGTGGATTATCAAACCTGAGAAGGTCATGGGAATCCCCCCATTTGGAACCAGTCAGTCGGAAATATGGGTGGCCTGGGAACCCCAAAAGTGTGGCTGGCATCTGAAGTGGAGTCAGTCTTGTGGAGGACTAAGCACTTAACTTGTGGGGTGGTTAGTACCAGAAGAGGATTGCAGTATAGCAGTTGGGTGGAAACAAAATAATGTCACAGAATGAAAACCATTTTGGTAAGAGCAACAGTTAGGCATTTTCAGTGGAAATTCTCTGGTGTGACCTAAAACAAAAGAAGGTCAGCTTTGTTTCAAGAAAGACCTCACCAAATAAGAGGGTTTGCTAAAAATCCAATGTTTAAAGAATCAATTTCTGTACATTTTGTTCTTTATCACAGTGTTCAGGAAATTGCTCTGTTAGCAAGCAAGATTGCTTGATCATTAGAATTACATTTCTGTTTTCCAAATTAATAACATGTTTGTTTTTGCTCCTAATTTTTCTTCCCCCTCCTGCATGTAAACAACCTGCCTTATTGTTGCAAAAAAGGAAATCAAGTCAAAATTGGAGACAACCTTCCATCATTTTTTGCCAAGCAGAGGGGGGAAGAACTCAGAGATCACGCAATCCTGCTTAAGCTAAGTGAATCTGGGAACCATCCAGATATTCACATGAGGACATGTGACTTCGATCTTCCCCATTTCTCTTCGGATAGTACAGTTTGTCTTTTGTTATCAGCGTTGGCCTTTTCTTTTATCTCCTCGTGGTAAAGTTTGATGGCATCTGACTACACTGCCTCTTGGACAGTTGTGCTTCTTTCTAACTCTCCTTTCACTTCATCATCCTGCGTTTTGTTGCAACTCTTGCTTTTATAGCCCCTGTGTACTGTCCTGACTTTCAGATACTCCTCTTACTTTCAACACTGCAAGGACATCACACCATAGCCATGCACATAACAATTCACTTTCTTAGCTCACTGCCTTAGCATGCCTTTTTTTTTTTTTTTTTGAGAGGTCAAAAGCAAACTTCTGTCAACCAGTCAACCAACTTGATTTGCTTTGCCCCTAAGGTTTCTTAACCCCATGTTCTTTCCTTTATTCTTATTCTATTACCCAAGGAAAGAAAATTTACTTAGCTCTATTTCTTTAACCTTTAATATTTTGCTCATCAATTAGTATCATTGAGTTTCTTCCCACTGGAGGAACAGTTCTTTTCTTTGGAAATAATAAGTCATCAAATCTCTTTGCCCAAAGACACCACCTTTCCCCAAATACCTGAGTAAAATACATCTTACCAGATATGCTTGGAAGATCACATTTCTTTTTAGAAGCCAATTTAGTTTTTCAACTAATGTATTTTTCTCTGGTAAATGAGATTAGCTAACAGCAAAGGGTCAAATTTCTAGGACAGACTTGCTCATCCAATTGATTTGAATGAGCTTTGGTTTGAGGGCATCATAGTTCCCTTTATTTACAGTTGACTAGATTTCCCCTGTTCCCGAAGAGCATTCGTATACTATTAAGTGTGGCGAGACAAAGCACAGACCCTATTCATCACATCAGTTGACAGTACAGTCCTGTTGTATTGTGTGTAATGGACCTGTATATATCAAAACAATTTTAGAAGTTCAAACTCAAAGCACTTGTTGGTTTATTAATATAAATTTTCAAAGTTAATATTGTTGGGTGCTTCTGTCCATGGTTCTGTTCTTGTCCCCCGACTGTGTTACTTCATTCTCACTTCATATTATTTCCCTTTCTTCATACTCCTGTGAAAGGGGATAAACATCCAGAGACTGGAGCCACTCCAAAGACTTGCTAAGTTAAAAATGGTATAGATGATCTTATTTGCAAAGCAGAAATAGAGACACAGACGTAGAGAACAAACATATGGATACCAAGGGGGAAAAGGGGGGTGGGAGGAATTGGGAGATTGGGATTGACACATACACTATTGATACTATGTATAAAACAGATAACTAATGAGAACCTACTGTGTAGCACAGGGAACTCTACTTAATGCACTATGGTGACCTAAATGGGAAGGAAATCCAAAAAAGAGGG